>NC_138225.1:33867605-33912605 GCF_964197995.2 Scardinius erythrophthalmus
TAACCCCGCAGTATGTTACATTGATCAGATGATGTAAACTCCTGCCACAGGCGGCCCTGCTATATCTGTTCTGACATATATGGAATGTGAGTCACCGATAACATTGTCAGAGAAGATGTGTGACTGTAAGTGTCAGAGAGTGAGAGAATGAGAGAGCGCGTTCCTTTACAAATGCCTGTGCATACAATGAATGCTTAAAGTAGTGCTCATAGGAATTGAACACTGACCCCTGAAGTAAAAAACAACTGTGTGTAACTCATCCCACATAATTTATGTAGTGACTACTACTACTACTACTTTCATTTAGGTTTAAGCCTAAATATTTAATAATATTAAGCAGTTTTCAACATTGATAATAAAAATAAATGTTTTTTTGAGCAGCAAATCAGCATTTTAAAATGATTTCCGAAGGATCACGTGACAATGAAGACTGGAGTATTTCAGATTTGCCATGACAGGAATACAATACAATTGGTAACACTTTACAATAAGGTTCATTTGTTAACATAGTTAATGTATTAACTAACATGAACTAACAATGAGTAATACATTTGTCACAGTTTTTATTAATCTTTGTTAACGTTAGTTAAAAAAAATCCAGCTGTTCATTGTTTGCTCATGTTAGTTCACAGTGCATTAACTAATGTTAACAAATACAACCTTTGATTTTAATAACGTATTAGTAAATGTTGAAATTAATATCAACTAAGATTAATAAATGCTGAAGAAGTATTGTTCATTCTTAGTTCATGTTTGTAGTTAACTAATGTACCTTATTGTAAAGTGTTACCATACAAAATAAAAAATAAAAAAAATAAGCAGCAGTTATTTTTAAATTAACAATATTTCATAAAATTTACTGTTTTTACTGTATTTTTAATCAAATTAAAGCAACCTTGGGAATCCTAAGATATTTCAAAAACATAAAAATTCTGATATTTTATAATAAATTTTTTTTTTTTAAACTGGATGAATGAAATTGTTACCATTTGTTTTTTGGTCAATATGTTTATATAATACATAATTAGGACCAGTTATTGGATTGTTGCCTGTAAACCATTTTAAAAAAGAAAACAATTTTTTATTTCCAAATAATTTCCACATTTAGAGACTAGAATATCATTGAGAAATTAGTATGGGCTCTTTTGAGTTGGGCCAGTAAACAACCTCCGAGCAATGTGCTAAAACTAAAACCACTCATATGCTCTGGCATTCACCCACAACAGCCTAGTATCAAGGCAGTTACTTTTTTTTTTTACCCTGGCAAGAAACACGTTTTCTTCTAAAATTTTATGTAGTTTCTTCATATTCTCTTCATTGTGAAAATGATGAACGAGACATTGCGTGCTTAACCTTCATAATGTTCCTGTTTCTGTTCAAAGAAATGCTTTAGTAGAAACAAGGTCCTCAGGGTATGTTAATATAGTATCAAGTGATAAATTAGACAGAAAGAAAAACAAGCTTTAAAAGTTAATGAAGAAGTGGAACATTAATGCAGAGAGAGAGATGAATGGAGACAGAGAGAAAAGGAGACGGGGGAGGGATGCTAACCCTCTGTCATAATTTAAACAAGTAAAAAGTCCCCCACCGTTCTGTTTACAGTGTATAATTAATGCCTGCAAGTTCAAACACAGCTTTATCTGTACTCGTCGGCTTAAGTGATATGATTTCATGTTTTATGGCTGGTTATGGTTTTATGGCTCTTTAGGCAAAAACTACTGGGGCAATTCTGCCCCCCCTCAAAACTACCCGCAGCTAAAGTGCCTCGTTAATTCCCTCCCCACCGCCGTCAACAGCCGCATCCATCAATCCTTCGAAAATACACCCCCAATCGCTTAGAGTTTTACTACTGTACGTCTCTCGTTATTGGGCTGATGGCATGTTTCAAAGCCTTGTTTCACTCCATGTCTTCGGTTGCTGACCTCCGAGGTCTCAGTAACTTTAAACCCTCCCCGCCCACGTCCGCTTAATGTGCTAAAGCGTTATGATACTTCAGAACGGTCCCGCTCTCCTCGTGTGCAATAAATTTAATTGTATATGTTCTGGAGTAAAGATGCTTAACTACAGCAGATCTTCAATGGGCATCGTGGGCGCACTCATGGCCGACTGAGCAGACGAGGCTTCAGCATATATGGTGATAGCATTAGTGATCATTGGGGGGAAAATGGTTTGAGCTAAATGTTGTACAATTTCGGACTGTTTCAAATTCCTGCTTGAAAATTGCCAAGGCTTTCTCAATTCAAAAGTAATCACAGTTTAAAATAAAAATGAAGTTTCTACTAAAGAAAACTCTTGTGCATCAGCACTTGTGTATCATCATTAGAACAGTCTGTTTTTAACATGTATGTATTTCAATTATTCAACACACTTACATCAAATAGAACTTAATCTTTGAATAATGTATACATTATAAATTTTAGAATAAAAGTATTTAATTACAAGTAATTCAAATTATGAACTTTGAAAGCAAAATGAATCAGTTCAAAATCAGTTTCAGCAAATTTTAAAAGCGAATTTCAATAAATCTGATTTACACCATTTGTTTAAATGCTACAGTGAGGAAAATAAGTATTTGAACACTCTGCTATTTTGCAAGTTCTCCCACTTAGAAATCCTGGAGGGGTCTGAAATTGTCATCGTAGGTGCATGTCCACTGTGAGAGACATAATCTAAAAAAAAGAAACACTGAGAAACACGGAGTTTGAGCTCCCTCCAAAGATTCTCTATAGGGTTTAGGTCTGGAGACTGGCTAGGCCACACCAGAACCTTGATATGCTTCTTACAGAGCCACTCCTTGGTTATCCTGGCTGTGTGCTTCGGGTCATTGTCATGTTGGAAGACCCAGCCTCGACCCATCTTCAATGCTCTAACTGAGGGAAGGAGGTTGTTCCCCAAAATCTCGCAATACATGACCCCGGTCATCCTCTCCTTAATACAGTGCAGTCGCCCTGTCCCATGTGCAGAAAAACACCCCCAAAGCATGATGCTACCACCCCCATGCTTCACAGTAGGGATGGTGTTCTTGGGATGGTACTCATCATTCTTCTTCCTCCAAACACGTTTAGTGGAATTATGACCAAAAAGTTCTATTTTGGTCTCATCTGACCACATGACTTTTTCCATGACTCCTCTGGATCATCCAAATGGTCATTGGCAAACTTAAGACCGGCCTTGACGTGCTGGTTTAAGCAGGGGAACCTTCCGTGCCATGCATGATTTCAAACCATGACGTCTTAGTGTATTACCAACAGTAACCTTGGAAACGGTGGTCCCAGCTCTTTTCAGGTCATTGACCAGCTCCTCCCGTGTAGTTCTGGGCTGATTTCTCACCTTTCTTAGGATCATTGAGACCCCACGAGGTGAGATCTTGCATGGAGCCCCAGTCCGAGGGAGATTGACAGCCATGTTTAGCTTCTTCCATTTTCTAATGATTGCTCCAACAGTGGACCTTTTTTCACCAAGCTGCTTGGCAATTTCCCCGTAGCCCTTTCCAGCCTTGTGGAGGTGTACAATTTTGTCTCTAGTGTCTTTGGACAGCTCTTTGGTCTTGGCCATGTTAGTAGTTGGATTCTTACTGATTGTATGGGGTGGACAGGTGTCTTTATGCAGCTAACGACCTCAAACAGGTGCATCTAATTTAGGATAATAAATGGAGTGGAGGTGGACATTTTAAAGGCAGACTAACAGGTCTTTGAGGGTCAGAATTCTAGCTGATAGACAGGTGTTCAAATACTTATTTGCAGCTGTATCATACAAATAAATAGTTAAAAAATCATATATTGTGATTTCTGGATTTTTTTTTTTAGATTATGTCTCTCACAGTGGACATGCACCTACGATGACAATTTTAGACCCCTCCATGATTTCCAAGTGGGAAAACTTGCAAAATAGCAGGGTGTTCAAATACTTATTTTCCTCACTGTACTTTTGCCAGAAAATCTTCATGTTTTTGTGACGGATGAAATCTCACTGTGCTGGTCGTGACAAACACACACACACACACACACACACACACACACACACACACACACACACACACACACACACACACACACACACACACACACACACGAAACCTAACTTCAAAATACAGGTTCATGGCTAATTTATGGCCAGGAAATTTCTCTATTAAAGGAATAGTTCACTTGAAATGAAAAGTCTGTCATCATTTACTCATGGTAGGAAAAAAAAAAAAATACTACGGAAATCAAAGGGGTACATAAATGTTTTGTTTACTGACATTCTTCAAAATATCTTCCTTTGTGCTCAGCAGAAGAAAGAAATTCATACAGGTTTGAAACAACTTGAGGGTGAGTAAATGATGACAGAATTTTCATTCTGAAGTGTGATATATTCCCTTAACACTCCATTGGTAGTCAAAAAGACAAGCTCCACATGCACATGCGTTTTGGATGCTCCATAATCTATTAAACCTATTAAATGTCCAGGGCGTCAGGTTATGACCGCAACAAAACAACCACATACAGTACAACTTTTCCTTTGTATTCCTGACTACAGCGTTAAGAGAGTGATCACGTGTGTGTATCAAGGGGCAGAATAATGGTTTGTGGTCAAATATCCCGCCTTAGGGAGCAAAACTAAACCAGGAAAGTAAGAATCCCTCAATACCTCCAGCTGCTTGGTTTTGACAGTGGTTTATCACCCCTCATAAAGAAAAGATCAGCGGTTTACATTCTCAGGGACAATAGCGTCATGTAGAACGATGACTATGCGATCAGTTTATAATGACACTTCTCAATCTCATGCATCCTTCATCACACATCCGCTCTTGCCTGTGTTCTTTTCTCACTTTTCCATGCATTAATTCCAACCACCCTTTTCTCACAAACTGTGTGTGCTCGCACATATATTGCTCGGTGTCTCTGAGGAGACCGGTAATCTCTCTCCTGTCTCTCGTCTTGTGTATTTTCTATCCCGTGTGAGCGCTTTCTCTTCCCTGAGCGTGAGCGAGCGACTCCATAAGACTTGAGGAGTGCAGAGTGATTTTAAAGAAGCAAGCAATCCAGAGGGAATCCCTCCATATCTTCTTGTGGCGCTGCATTGCTATTTCAGGGGCACAAAGTGTAATGTGAGCTGATGGTACAACGGTCCTTCTCAGCAAGTTCGAGAGTTTATTTGTCATGCTTTTCTGAAGGTTTTGCATCGTTAAGGTGAATCAAACTGTAACAAACCAAGAAATAAAAAGGCACCAATGAATTTTAAGCACAGAATCTGTTAAGTTTTCCATAAGCTTCGATTATTGCCTTTTTTATTATTAAATGATAAATGCACTCAGTGAAACGCCTTTACAAAAGGCCGTTGTGGTGCAATGGCTGTAAAAGGGATCTTCAGTTAATGGCTTTTTCCACTATCGGTTGTTAGAGTAAACAGCAATTTGGTAAGCGTTCGGGACATCACTCAGCTCCGTGGTGAATAAGGACAGGTGTGTTTGAATGAACCTATTTAATCACCTTGTTGATCTATAGAGTGTATTTGATGCTCTCCATCATAAACTGGAGAGAGACAGATAAATGGATTGTGTGCCAAAGGTAAATGGTCAATATAAAGTTTGTTAACATTTGAGCCTGATGGTGAGATATTGATTTCTCCTGTCTCCTTAATGGAGGTGCCGATGGTACTGATGGAGGAAAGAGAGTGTTTTTAGATTTTGGGGTAAGATGATGGTTTAACAAGAAAGAGTGCTTTGTGTGGTCATGTGGCTGAGAGATGAGTGTGTGTGGATGCTCATCTAAAGTGAGGGAGATAAAAGGATGCTCACACTAAAGTTTAAGCAGGCACAATTATTTCAGGCCCTTGTAACAAAAAGAAAAAAAAGAGGAAAAAAAAAGAAAAAGAAAAACGATATGATACTTCAGAACATCTGTTTTGAACAAGTAATAATATATTTATGTTACAAATCTACTCCAGATTGTTAAAAATCTACTCCAATTTTCTGTGAAACTAAAATCAACAAGTTGTTTATTAATTGAAATTTGCATTTTATTCATGCAAAATTTATAAAATTAATGTTCTTTAATATATTTCCAGTCAAGAGATCAATATATGAATAACTATGTTATTACCGAGTTCAACAAACTCAAATTTTGTATGCAGAAAAAAATGTGACCCTGGACCACAAAACCAGTCACATGGGTCCATTTTATGAAATTGAGATTTATACATCAACTGGAAGCTGAATAAATAAGCTTTCCATTGGTGTATGATTTGTTAGGATAGGGCAATATTTGGCAGATATACAACTATTTGAAAATCTGGAATCTGAGGGTGCAAAAAAAATCTAAACATTGAGAAAATCACCTTTAAAGTTGTCCATTTATGTTCGCGATTGTGCTGCATTCACTCAAAAAAAATAAATGTTTTATATATATAATTATGGTAGGATATTTACAAAATATCTTCATGGAACATGATCTTTACCTAATATCCTAATGATTTTTGACATAAAAGAAAAATCGATAATTTTTACACATACAATGTATTGTTGGCTATTGCCACAAATATACCCGTGCGACTTTTGACTGGTTTTGTGATCCAGGGTCACATATGTCAGTTCTTCACATATGTTTGTGTACCCGCTCTCTTACATTTGCATAGGCAACTTATGAATCAGGGCTGTCAATAAAATAAAATAAAATAATACAAATAATAAAAACAAATATCTATCACTGGCCAACAGTCTATTTTACAATTGTATTAAACTAACATACCTACTATGAATGAAAGTGCAAGGAACACAAGGTCAAGTGTGACCAACCCTTAAACCCTCCAGAAACAGCAGCAGTGATAGGTGATATCATAACTGTTACGCTATGCAAAGAGCCGAAATATGCCCCTAATTCAACAACTGACCCATTCAAACAAACGCCCACTCGCACTGCCATGAAGAAAATATTCAGCAGTAAAATCTCATCCTGTCTGAAAATTAGTCATGTATGAAGTCCGAAAACCTGACACCTTGACTACAGCAGAAGCAAATAAAACTGACAAGCCCGATTTACTCTTCTGAGATCTCCATCATGTTCTCTGTCGAGGATGAACATAGACAGATCCATGAATAACTAAGAGAGAAGGATGATAAACGTGTCATCTCTTTGTGTTGGCGGAGAGACGTGGAGTTAAAGGCGTGAACCAATTTCACTGAAAACGAACAACGTTGAAAATGCTCATGACCTTTCAAAACGCAGATGAGCGTATTTGCTAAGTACAGCTTCCTGAACTGGAATGCCGCTGTTTCTGAAAGTAAAAAGAGACAGAGGAGGATGACAGAGAATGAGAGCGATTAGCACAGAGAACACAAATCCGCGTAATATCTACTTGCCGTCTGTATTTCTTCACGGTAGCCCGGTGAAAGCGAGCGGGGCTTACGATAAACCTAATTTAAATGTTTAAATATTGTTTTTGGCTGGCCGATGGCATGTTCTCATGCTGACAAATCTCTTCGCATGCATTCCCAGAGAGAGAAAGCGTAAGAGACAGGACGCAAGAACAAACAGGATTTGATGTCTGAGAGAAATGGCGGATCGACATGCACACAAAAGAGTGTAATGACACGACCAGGTAACATAATCGTGCTCGAGCAATGTGATCATGTATGTCTGAGCGAGCGAGTGCATATTTACATGGAAGAAGAGTGCTTTCTGTGTGTGTGGCGGTCACAACATGCCTGCCGAGAGAAAAAGGTAACAGCAGGGAGGGCCCTCCGCATGCTCACAAACCTCCTCTGATTTCAGTTACGCTAGTGGAAATCTAGCCCGTCTGTGTCCCCGGGCCACAGGCGCACAGGTGTTTGCTGCATGCACCTGTGCACTAGTGCATGCGGAGGGGCTGTCAAAACCGCCCGAAGAGCGCTGACCTGGGATCAGCCGGAGCACACCTGTGCCATTCAAACCCAAACCCGGCATCCGCAACAAACGGCGGTGTACATTATAATGTGCCGCACTAGACAAAGTACTAGGACCCGACGGAAGGTTAAAAGGCCATGCCGTGGCTTCGAGGAAAGAAAAAGAGACAGTTGAGAAAGAGTTCAACTTGAGTCTACTGTGGCTTTGCACCATTCTGTACGGAGAGCAGATTTGCACCACATGCTTGCCTGAGCAATTACCAAAGCCAATCTGAGCAACACATGGGAACATGGAACCGTTCCTGAGCGCTGTGAAGGGAGGAGACCAGCCGTACATTGATTACACTCCTAATGGATGACTATCAATGTAAAGAGTGTGTAAGGTTACATTTAGGGCTCCACTTATCTAGGGTAATTAGAAACTCCTGCATTCAGACGACTCAATATTCTTCAGGTCGCGATAGGCTGAGAACTTGGCAGCCCGTTGCGCCCATACCTGAGTGCTCAACGCCACCCAGAGCATCCCTGGCAACCTCGTGCATGTAACATAGCCCATCCCGTCCTATCTGGATGCTCTATTGTCCTGCCCTCGACCTGTGAACGTTGGCACAACCCCGGGAGTTGGGGCTAAAAAAGGCCTAGGCGCAAGGAACAGAAACATAGTCTGCATTAGCCAGCTAATCCCATTAAATCTGCGGCCCTGCCAAGAGCCAGGGTCAGCCAGTGTGCCACGTCACTCACACGCACCTTTGGCACCGCCCGTGACCCTGGACTACTGTCCCAGAGATGAGGGCGGGGAGTCGCCTGTTTTCTAGGTCCAGATGGAATTAGGCAAAAGCTGGGATGCATGGATGCACCTGCTGGCCAACCGCTCGGACTGCTGGAGGCTTTTTGGAAATGAGCGTGGTTGAGGCCGAGATTTAGCCACAAAACTAAGCAGCTTGCACCCGCTCTGTGCAGGGGGAATTGGTTGTTTACAGTGGATTACAGCAGCACACTGACAGTTAAAAGGCACTTGTGATCTGTGTGGTCATCTGTAGTGTGAAAGTGTCACAAAATCCTTTATTATATAATGTCAACAAGAAATATAGATCAAACACATTTGAATTTTCGTAATCTGACGTATTTCAGAGTAAAACAGTATATATTTAATGAAAAAGAAGTCAACATGAAATGCTAAAACCCATTTAGCTTTGAAAAAGACAGAAAGGACTTGATTTAATTCACCAATAATTGATGTAATTGTAAAAAGTGGGCCTTAGCATACTAGAATGAAGAGGGAATTAAGAATGACTCATGAACATCTACAGAAAAGGAAATTATCTTTAGAATAAGAGCAAATTTCTGCATTTTGATTAAAATGAAAACCCAAGTATAAAATAAATTGCAATACAAATTGTCCACCAAGTTTAAGTGCATTAAGAAATTAAACAAGGTCTAGGGTTGAGATATTTTCTGATAAAAATTGTTTTAAAATGTGATTAAAAAGATCAAGGTTCACTGTGGTTGCTGGTAGTGCTGCATAATTTTGCCAAACGATTGTGACTATATATAAATATCACTATAAAATAATAATAATAATAATAATAGTCAGTTAGTGTAGATCAGCTTTTATTGTGAATCACTTGATCTGGGCATGTACTTGACAGATATTTGCTGCGTTTACACTTGGCATTAACACGCGATCACCGTGATCCGATCAAGCAGATCAGATCATAAGCCAATCAGGACACGGTGTGTTTACTAACATATTTTTTTAACCTATCTTTTTATTTTTTGTATTGTTACCTATATCTGCTTGCATACAATAGTCTTTGTGCTACTATGTGTCAGTTGCCTTGAAGATAGACTGTTTGATATCTGCAAACTGTTAGCTATTTTTTAAAGCCGCGGAAAGGGGAAGGGGAAATATGGTGGGATTGAGTTAAAAATGTTCCTTCATTTTTTCCTTGTTACATAGTAGCTGTTTTGTATGTTTGTTATAAATGCCAATAAATAAAGTAATAAAAAAATAACTCTGAAAGGCCACATTATTTTGGCGGTTACACAAATCATCACATTACCTGCATTAAAGGATAGATCTAATAAATAAATATGTTGCTGCGCTTCACTTTGTAACATTCAGTGCATATATTTAATTAAATCACCAAGCAATATAACAATTTTGGTTTTATTTCGATTAATCTTGAAGCCTTAATGGGTCCATTTGATTTCATTTGGATATACTTAATGCAGGAAAGACAGGCATAAGCACTCTCACACACAGACACAACAAAAACTTGAACATTTTCACACTGACCCCAACCATGGCATCACTTTCCATTGAGTCATTTCACCACCAATGTGAGTGCAGCAAAGCTAATTGGGTTACGTGTTATCGATGCAGAGCAAAGCATCCATCCTGCTTAACTTGACCTGCGCTCAGACACTTTACCCCATCTCTGCTGTCCCTACAGTGTGACTTAAGGACAGGATATCTCCTCTTCCATGAATACAGTACCTGATGTAACAAGTCAACCATGATGACTAATTGCATTAGTGATGCAGGTAAGATATACTCCACTTCCAGTGCAAGGGGTCTCCTCTATCAGATGGTCCATGGCCTAAATGTCCCCTTAACTGGAGACAGCTCAACGCTAGGTCACTATACCCTTACTTTATGCTAAACGATTCTTTAATAGCCCTAAGATAGCTTGGTGGCACCTGTGCAGTGTTGAGCGGATGAAGTTAACGTAAAATGTTCTGCTATATTAGCATCTCCAGCTACAAAGCTGGTGAGACTGAGAATTTAATTTGAAACGTGCTAATGCTCCTGCTCTAGTGCCAACTCATTTACAGCCATTAACATTGACTAAGCTGACTTAGCATGAAACTCTAATTGTTGTAACAATGAAAGCTTGGTAAAATACAGCTTTTCTGCAACAAAATCTAAAACCTGATGTAGCTATCTTCCAAAATGTAAAATCTATACTAAAAGTAAAGGTCTAGTCTGGCTCATTTCTGAATATTAGTCTTAGGTTCTTCTTGGATGCACTGTGGGTCAGTCCTGGTTTTCAGGGCGAAAGAGCAGACATGACCTTCACAACTGTTTTTCGTTCCTTGATCACATTGATAGTCCAACAAGACCGCATGAGATAAAGCTCTCAGCTCATTACTTATTGAATGATCTCATGATAGTCCTTGTCTTCAAGTGCTGAGGTATTTGTATCATTGATTAACAGTAGGATGCATTAAAGACTCTTTCTGTTGAGTGTATGAACTCCTATTAAATACGTAATATTAATAAATAAGGCTTAACTTAGCATCAGGCTCAAGAAATGATGAGAGTTTGGGGCTTTTTATTATGCTATTATATATTAGTTATTATTATATTAGTTTTTTTAACAATGGTAGACAGAAAACTGTCACTATTTTGGTAATACACAAAATCCAAAAAAAGAAAAAAACATGCATATCTAAATTCCCTCAAATGAAATCGCCCAATATGCCATTAAATCAGTAATAACCTTACAATGTAGTGAGGCGATTGTTTTGTTTTAAATAAGTCATTTGGGGTGAGAGGCAGCGAGAATAATCCACTTTCGTCGAGAGTTCACATGCCAGCCAGCCCGTTGCTTTGGCAGAACAGATGAAGATATCAAAGAGGGGGGAGAGAGCAAGCCCTGCATGCTGAGGAAGCCGGGAAACTGGCGAGCGAGTGAGAGAGAGAGAATCAGAAGTCAAACTCAGGGCTCTTCTCACAAACAGGACTGGCACCCAGCAGGGTTTAAAGTTCTGCTCGCTTCCGCCAGGGGATTTTACTCGTCTTTCTCTTCCTCGCTCACTCTGTCATTTCACCATAACCAAGGAACTTCTTGGTAGCGCACAGAAACCAAGACTTGTTGCAAAGTGATCCATTTTGAATTCACCTCAGTGAATTTTTTCATGTTCGCCAACGCCGCCAGGATGAGGGGGAGTTGGCGATGGTGAAAGAGACTGAACTCTTCTTCTGCACAACGCGCATATAGGTACAGGAAGACAAGCAACACCTATGAGCCATTCAAGTTTCACAGGGTGTATCAGTAATAAATGATGCATTGGTATCTAAACCACAGAAAGCAATAGGTGTTATGTAGATCTGATAGATATGGCTTAGGTGTTATAGAGTTCATATCGAGACTGCAGGCATTTCTCAAATATAGAAGATCAAAGCTAGTCATTTCTCACAATTGTCAATCAAAAGTACAGGCTTTTTAAATGTTAACTGATATTAGCAATTGTGTTGCCAGCCACATAAGGAAAACCACATAAACACACAGATGGCATTGACTAGTCTCCATCTCAGCTCAGGTGGTGTAAATAAAAAGGGCATACTGGTAAATCCAAGCACCCGCACGCTGCTGCAGCCACTGCTAATGAGTTGCGACTTCCTGTCACGCTGTTTTTTCTCTCTCCCACTTCTTCCAGGAGAGGAGGCGGATTGTGGAAAGTCGATTTCCTGTGCGCCGGTGCTTGTCGTAATTGCGCCGCGAGGCAGCTTGGTTCGCCAACGGTGACATAGTCGGTGAAAACGAGCAGAAAATCTAACTGTTCCATATCAAGGAATATTTTTACTCTGGCTAATGTGACTTAAATACCTTGTTCCACAGTCGAGTGGGCTGGCACCTGCTGCATGGGAACTGGCCAATTACTGCGCAGTCGCTCTAATTTTCTGATTCAATTAGCATGCTTCAGAGCTTTGCCGTCTAATTGCAAACTACTTCACAGTTACCTCTCTGATTAATCGCTGCCCATCTGCGAGCGATCGGAAACCTTGGTGGAACAAATTCGGGTATTTCAGAATGCCGAGAGCCTGGAGAATCGAAGCCCGCGTAGCTGCAGGTTGAACCCTGCGCTCTGCTGGGCGCCTCAAAAGAGCAAGCTGACAGTGGAAACAAATCAATGCGCTGTCACCTCTAAATCCACTTAATACACTGGAAGGTTTCGTAAATCAAAGCAGCCATTCAAGCGCTGGGCAACTGTGAGAGGAAGTCATACTAAACAAATGATCAGTCATCCATAAACTTTGATTAATGCGCTTAAATGTACTCCAAGCAGGTATGATTGAGGAAATGAGGCGATATGGAAAGTTCTGCATTTTCTTGAAAACAACCCCGGGAGAATACAAAAAGACAATGTTAGTAGTCTCTAAACGACCTCTAGTCCAACGGACGCCATATTTATGACGACCCCAAGCTCTGATAATGTATGAAGACCAGAGGCTATCGACCCTCACACACAGCAGGTTACACTGTCAAATCGGTGGCGCTTTGCCCAACCTGACCCACGACTCTCTCTGTACGCTAATGCGAACCTATTGACATTCTCAAGGACACGGACACTGGGGTGTTTACATAGTTTTTACACCATGTTACATCATTCCAACTGCTGAGGTATCTGCCCTGACCGAAATGACTTGGCACCCGGTCTTGCCCTCTGCGAGCAAAAGGACTACGGCTGCCTTCCGCTCTACAAAGACATTTATTTTCATTTTACTACAGTCCTTTTAGCCCTAATGAAAAAGTACAGAGGAAACAACAGTAAGCATATTGCATATTGTTGCCAGTGGTCTGATAATGATGTATAAGGCAGTGGCTGAGGGAGACCATAATTCCAATATGTCAGGCCTCTGATTTGGCCACAATTTGCATGGTTATAATAGCTTATCGACTGGCTCAAGGTTGAGGGAGACCACGGTAGCCAGCAGTAATGACTACGCCGCATGAGTTTATTTCAAGCTGCCGGGGTTCACTCACCCGAGCCCTTTTGTCAATATGCAATTTTGATTCTTCAATGCCCCTTGGAGAGTCTAGGCTAACGGCGAGCACTGCCGTTGCCCACCAACACCCCTTAAACGATTCCTGTATCATACAAACATTTCCCATAAAGATCAATAAAAGTGCCATTCATTAACCCTTGAAAATATACAAAGTCGAACGCTAGAATTATTGAACAGGCCGATTTTTGCCACTAAATATGAATTCATGGAATTTTTGTTGCTTGAAGAAAAAATAAAAATACAATTATAGATTGTATAATTGTAGCTCACCTTCCTAAAGTCTTCCCATTTTAGGAGGGTACATGGGGATAAACATATCTCAGAGGAGTTAATATATGAAATACTTTACATTTCGTAATCATAATTTCAAACAGCTGGTATGCTTGAAAACTAAAGCAGACATAAAGAAATGTCTCACAGACATCTCAGTGATGCCTGAAGCAATTAAAACAACCAACAACACTTACAAATGTTAATTTCATCCTATGCAGGTCAATCATATCAACCACTTAAGAGTGACAGATGGAAACCTATATACTTTATAAACATACATAAATACACTGTGCATACCCATTACTTCCCACTTGAAATGCTGTCAATTATTATTTCATTACATTAAAAATGTAATTCTTAAATGATATACTACTTTAAATGGGATGTATTAATTGATTTAAGTGAAAGTGATGAAAGTGAATGAATGCCTATATATAAAGCCGTCAGTGCAGGTGCCTCACTAAACACAACTTTAACAAATACAACTGTCTTTTTAGATGTTTTTTGTTATTGTCTGTGTAACACGGCAGCAGACACAACACTAGCAAAAGTCTCTCTCTATTTGTATGCTTTTCTGTCTGACTTTGATTACGTGGATAAACAAACAGCCACATGTGTGGAGCACTAATGGTTGAATGATGAAGCGTAGCTCAACACTGAGACTGAAGTGAGTGAGACCTCATCACCCCCTAACCTCCATTATTTCACACATTCATCATAACAGACCCATAACTTAGTAGGGCCTACTCACACATATATAAAAAACACAAGAACAGCAAATTTGTTCAGTACATAGGGATACAAAAATGTATAGTGCTTCTTCAATGATGACAGTTTATGACCCAGAGGTTCATTTTGATGAAAACGGAACATTTTTCTTTTTGTTATAAGAAGGTCACACTGAAACTTTTTACCGTGCCTTCCTATATACATATATAAAACGATTTGTTTTAAATTAATATCTACATAAAAGTCTTTGATCTTAAACTATGAACCTTCAATATTTATTTTGTGACAATGATTTATACCAAATTTAAGACAATTGTCCCTCGGGCATTAGTTATAAAAAATGTTGTGCCTAATAAGGTTGTATCAAGCGTTTATCAAACATACTTTTTCACAGAGGAGACCAATTTGTCATTGAAGAGCTTGAGGTGAGATCAAATATAAGACATGCCTAGAAAACATTAAAAATTATATTTTGAAAAGTTGATTGTGCAGTCATTTCCACTAAAGCTATATATTTTTTTCAAATAATGACTGCAAACCCGTGGACATATTTAATAGCGTGAATTTATACATAAAATGCCAGCTATGAAATTAGCAAAAACAAACAAACAAAATAATTTATAAATAAATAATTATTATAAATAATAAATAATTTGAATATCATTAAAAAAGGATTATAAAAAAACCTCATGTGAAGCATGTTGTACATTGTCAAAAGTGCTCGCGCTAAAAGAAATCGCCATATACAGCCACACTGGAATGTACATATCAACCTTGAGAAAATGTAGCTTTTATCAACAAAACTTGTATAGCCTACAGTGAGATGTGCAGTAAGTTAAGATAAGTTAGCTGATGGCAGTGGTCGTCGCCACCAGGCGATGAAACTGATCAATTCCAGACGGGAAGCGGTTGAAAAAAAAAATTTATTATCTGACCTTTGACTATCTAACAAAACAATTCACATTATCAGTGCAGAGGCCTGACCTTAGACTTCTTTAAATGGGAGAGTATTGATTGTCTGTGCACAACAGACAAACACCTCACGCAGCATGTCTGGGACAGTTCACTCTTCACAAGCTGTCTGACGACTGGAACCTGAGCAATTAAATGTGTACACAGCACACAGACCTAAGGAAAGCTCACTGCATGAGCCAAAAAACAAGCTGAACGGTGAATCAACCACCAAAAGAGGCACTTCTTTACAGATTCTTTTGGATCCGATAGGCCAGTGTCAATACCAATACCTCTATTAAGTGAAGAAATTTCTGAGTAGAGTAACATTAATAGTATAAAAAACATTAATAATATAAACATTAATAATAATAGAGTAATTATAATAATAGCTAATTATAGCTTTTATATTTAAAAGCCATGATCTAAACATTTAATAAGTCTGAATCACACATTAACAGACCTCGGTTTTGTTTATCATGTATTAACAATTACAAAAAAATAATACTTACTGTAAAAAAACAAAAAAAAAAACTAATACTAAACCTTAATATGACGCACATTTGTCAGTCACACAAACGAAACAGAACCTTTCTGTTATAGTGTAAACATACAGAATTTTTGAGTTTTAAATACACAAGGTTTGTATATTTATTATCAATAAATCCAAGTTTCAATCTCATCCATTTCATTCATTGCTTGCTGCACAGCTAGCCATATTTTAACAATGTTTTATGCTTTTAAATGCATTTGTTTTGAGTGCAGACATCTTACCTGTTTCTTACTACTTTATAGATGCATATTTGTTAGTCATATATACATCACATTAAGTTAATTAAATTGTTTCAGTTAAAATGGTTTAATCCAAATTGATAGAAATTTTATATGCAATTCAAATACATAAATCTTAAATTTAGGCCTAAAGATTTTTTTGACTGCATTGTCAAAGTTTCTCCTTTACCTTTTATAACTAATTTAAATAAACAACAAAAAACATAGAACCCCATTATACTGCATGTAAAATATTACATTTGGAATATTTGTTCTCCTTGCAAGCTCCGCATTATTATTCACTCCATTATTATCGTATACATACCCAAATACGGATGGGTGTCTAAATATTGGATAACTGGATGTCAGAAAAAAAAATGCTTCCATGACAACAGAAAGTAAATTAGATGAATAAAATAAGAATACTATAAGGTTCCCAATAATACAATACAATACTATTGAGTCCCTAAAAAAGCACAAGACAAATAATATATACTGTATATAAAAAGTATGATAGTATGATATTAGTTAGAGGTACGATAGTGGTTAAATTCAGGAAAGCACTTCTCTGGGCACCTGGAATGCCTTAAGATAGATGACCTTTTGCACTGAGCCCCACAGAATATTGATATGTGTTTATGAATTCAGATTCAGAATCAATAATGAATGAGACATGTGTTAAAGCAACGGTTAAATATGAGCAAAAAATACAAATAAAATAAATAAAACAACAACAAAAATATTTGAGATAGAACTACACCAACAGGGCAAATCAATACACAAGTAATGCAATTAAATTAAACAAATGTAGTTCAAATTAGGGATAATGATTTTTACACAGATGATATGTGAGAATAGTGAATGATCCACAAATATGAGAACAGGAGAACATTTCTCATCGGTTTCTTATACAAATCTAAAATACAATTTGAAGGTGAGAAAATAGGTGACACTATTTAAATTCAATGGTGATTTTGGAACCCCCATTGGAATGTTTTTCTTACAAACCTGCTGAGAACGCACAGTTATCGGTCTCGTTCTCAAGTCTCTTTTGCCCACCGTCTCTATAGTGTTCACTTGACAAATTAATTCTGTAATGAGGTGTTATAAAGATATTCCAGGAGGGGGAGGGAACAGCAACAAAAAGAGAAGATAAAAAAGAGGGAGAGAAAAAGAATATCAAAGATAATCATAGGAATGAGGTGGGAGTGGCCCTGGGCCATGGGGTCAATCTAAAGCTGAGCTTGTTCAGCCTGCCGCAGGCACTGAGCTGGAACTAAGTAAAGCAAAGCGACCATGGGCATGGAAGCAAGCCAGAGAGCGGGGTTCTGCAGGGGGCCGTACTGAGCCCCCTCTCTTTCTCTCTATCAAACTCTAACATTTTCATTAACACACAGGGAGAAAATGAGGGTGAGCCACAGAGAGAAATAGAGAGAGATGGCAATCCAAGACGCAAAAAAAAAAAAAAAAAGACAAAAAACATACAGACCATAAGGGGGGAAAAGAAAATAGACTCCTATTTGTGATTGGAGAACTTTGGCAGTTATGTTGCTGCATATATTACACACGTTTTAGTAGAAACACTCCAAAAGAGAGGGGGTTAAATAGAGACACAATGAGGCGGAGAGGCGCCATTCTGGAGTGATGACTGAGAGACAAAGGAGGCCTGTCAGGCCGGCCAGACAGCTGTGAGTTGGGTGTCAAACTGCCTCCCCAGACCACCATCTGCTGACACTACCAGATGACACAGAAAATAGGATTACAGTAGCAAGGCATAAAAGAAGATGATGACCTAAACTATGTAATATCATTTTCCAGAAAGAAAAAAAAAATCAGTCATGGATAAAGATGGAAGAGGTGAATGAGGTCAAAGAAACATTGTAATGTTGCACAAAAATAACACACAGATGAGGAGACCAGAGTTTAATTTGGGATTAAAGTGGGAGGCCCTAACTCATGCCACAGGACTCAATTTCATGTGAGCAACACTGACAGCTTTGTAAAACCAGCAAAGCAAAAGATTGTCTCATGTCATTACATTTCAGGTTGTTGTGTCATTGACCTCTAGTCATTTGTTTGGGGTAAAAAAAAAGTTAAACTAACTTCAACAACATTGGGTTAAAGCTAAAAATAATTGCACTGTTTTCATGTCATTAAAATATAACCAAAGTTTTTATAATAATATAGCAAAGTTGATCAGAAGCCTTAAATTATAAAGCTAGCGGACAGGTTATTTTTTGTTAACTTGTTACCTGAAGAAAAAAAAAATCATACTGTGTTCAACATTAACCCATTAATTAATAAATATGGGTACAAATTGGCTTTGGCAACTTGGCCACCTGACTTTTCTAGAATGTCTCAGTGTATGCAAACGATTTTACAATTTTGTCTCTCGCTCTTTTTTTTATCTTTAGTGAATCAAGAGAGTAAAATCAAATATCACTTTTTTTATTTTTAGGAAGCCAAATATTATTATTATTATTTGGAGTTATTTATTGACTCCTGAATTGACTAATATAGTGACTGGCATGAAGACTCCTACACAACAATATGAGCAACACAATCATGTTCCCAAAAAAATATGAGGTGCTTCTAGTGACACTATGACTTTTGATGTTTGTTAACATTGTTAACATTACTACACAGGTCATAAGTCACATATTAGTGCGAATTCCATTTTAAAGCTGGTGAAGTCATTGTGAAAGCCAACTACTTCTGCTAACTCATTGATAACTGTCAGTGCTCATCAACTTCCACACAACATCAACAAAGTATCATAATGACTGAGTTTGAACATGGACATACAGAGGGCAGGCTTACCAAACAGAGCCCTCAGAGCTGTAGCATTCCATTTGTGTCCCGGAGCTGCTGGGGTGTAAGGGGTGAGGAACAGCCTAACTCAGGCTAAAACACATCCCTGGAAGGACCCACCCTGCCCCAAGGCTGCTGTCAGTTCCAGCAGGAGCCCAACCAACATGTGACCAGCAACGACACTTCAGGGCCAAAGGTCAGCGCGGATTTCTGCATTTCTGCAAATCTCCCTAGGTATGGCATCCGATTAAAGTCAAAGGGGAGAGTTTGGCCTCCAACCTTAACCCGTTAAGACCCTTGAAGTCTTTTTTTCTGACCTAGACTTGACTCTCTCATCTGTGATGTAACCTATACTAATTACCCACCAATAGCAGCCCTGCACAATTTATTAAGATGTTTCTTGGGCGTTTCAAGCAGAGGCTGGCGCCAGACTCACTCACTCTTCTAGCGAGGGTGAGGCATTCTTAAACCGAACGATAAAGCCGTCATTTCCCTTAATGCTGGCCGTGATGTGCAGTATAGACGTGTTTAGGAGAACAGCACAAGGCCAACAAAGATGGATTATACAGTACCATGGATTTGAAATGTGGGTTTTACAGATTAGTGATTCCATTCTCAAATGGAATTCAGTCACTCACTCAAGTTAACAATTCAAGGGAGAGTAAATAAAGAAAGATATTTTGAAGAATGTTTCTACTCTTTTTTTTGTCCATATAATGAAAGTCAATGGGGTTCAAAACACCATTGGACCCCATTGACTTTCATTATAAGGACTAAAAACAATTTTTACAGGTTCTCATATAGGTTTGGAATGACTTTAGTGCACAAATACATTCAGCTACCGAAAACTCGCCAAGCTTACTCTTAGGTTTACCGAAACACGCACACACATATGGCGTTGGAGCCGAGGCAGGATGGTGGGTGCTTGTGCATGAGGGGATGGACAGCAAACCCCCTGCAGATTAGATAAGTCCTAAAACCACTCAAACACATGCAGCGAAGGCCATGTTTTCCACTCACTCTCTGTTTGCCTCTCAGAGGGAGAGGTGATAAGGTGGGCCATTTGGGGGTCATTGCGATTAGACAGCTAGGGAGAGCGCATTCCTGCCAACTCCTCGCAGGACAGAGAGGCTTTAACACATTACACACTGACAGGTGTGTTACGGAAAGCCTCGTCTGCCCACAGATATAAAGCCGCGAAATATATTAAAAAGATCTTTCAAGTATTCGCGAGAGAATACTTTGAAGCTGACTGGGCCAGAGACTAACTCGACCTTCTTGCGGACCCTTTTATCACAAAAGAGCGAACGCTAAAACAGACATCATTTGCATTTCACATGTTTCAGCTGAAGCCTCTTCACAATCAAGCCGTGTCGGCGCTTGTCGGAGGGCGCACCAAAGGGCGGCGTCTGAGAGGAGGCACCTGGGGTGGCAGCAGGCCCTGCAGTGCTGTTGGGTGTGGGAGGAAGAGAAGACTTGGGATTACAGCTAATAGCATCATGGAGGGATCAGTGCAGCCTATCTCATTACGCCGAGGCACAATGAGCACAGCGCTCTCAAAGCAGTTTATAATTATGGCATTCCAGGCCACAAACAAACCTTGCTTATTACCCTTCTTCTCGATGCTTTAGCTGTAGGAAATCAGCCGCTAATTGCGATATTTCCCTAATACTCAATGCACACGGGTGTCGCGGGCTGTTTGCGTCTCGTCCCGTTGACGCTTAATAAAGTTTTTAATCTGTCAAGCCGAAGAGTGGGAGACGAGCCAAGGTCACTGCTGCACTCTAAAAGCACGCTGAAGGTGGGGGGATGGGGGGTGTCAGCGTTGTTTACATAATTATATAAATAATATCCTATTTTTCCAGCAAAAAGGGAAACAAATAAATATTTAAATTTTGAGGCTGATTATGGAGCTGAAGGACGTTCAAGGATGTTTCTTCTCTAATCATCATGAGCAATTATGTACGTTCTTAATATATTCTCATTGCATTCTTGTGCAATTTTTCCCCTCGCCCACTGTTTTCTATAACAATCATATTAAATGTGCATTTCATTAAATTCAAATTTTATTTACAAAAAAAGATCACACGGTGGGGGAGGTGGGGCTGGTGCACGCCACAATTGCACACGCATCAAAACGTGCTGAAATTTAACTAGATGCACTAAATGTTATCTTAAAAAATAAAATAAAAAATGAAGCAGTCTTTAAAAAAACAACAGCACCACAACATAACATGGGATGACACATCGGGTCCTAATTAATTGATTTGTGTTCTCAAATGGAGTATTTTATTATGTGCATTACTGCTGCTTTGATAGTAATTATCACGACTCCTGCAGTTCCCATAACCCTCGGCAGAAGCAGAGACTTCTCACCCTCCCTTATCAAAAGCTGTCAAAGCAAAGCGCCCCATTAGTCTCCAAATGTAATAAATTGGTTGCATGAAACACACTCATAGCACATCTCTTCTGAGGCAAAAGGGGGAGAGCTGTTGCAGGAGGATGAGAAAAGGAGAAAAAAATGGAAATAATAAGTCTAATATCCTCAGATGGGGCCCCTGTCAGAAAGGAGTGAGTAGATGTTGACAGTTGTGTTGCGCGGCGTGGCAGGGGCTCGTCAGTGAGCCATTTATTTGCGCTGATGGACTGATAGAAGCAGACTGCTGCTGATAATAAGGAGTTCTCCCACACTGTCTTCTGCACATCTGAGTGCTAACAAACCCACTGCGGATCAACAGATTTGTCAATGTTAACTTTGTGCTGAGAGAGCTCAAAGACGGCTGGGCAAGATGTTCACTTCGAAATTATACTGTATTCGTTTTATTAAAGGATTGGTTAAAAAAAAATTACAAAACACTTGATGCAAATTACAAAACACTCTGATGCAACTACTAAAAGCAGAAGCATGCATCAAAATATTTATAGTAGATGCAAACTATATATATATATTTTTTTTTCAGTGGAAGACAAAAAAATACAAACACAATAAGAATATTCTGGTCGTTTCCATGCAATTACAATGAAAATATGTCGTGCGGCAAATGATAAAAGATGCAAAGGCACCATGAAAGTGTGACATTTCTGAAAATCTGAGGTAACAATGTCAGATTTTTGAACAAATCGTTCCTTTCGAAATGATCTATTCACACAAATCAACTCACTAACTGTGATTCAGCTTCAACTGTTCTCGAGTTAAAGTCGTGATGAGACAAAAGTAGCATGTAAGGTACTGCAATGTAAATCCGAGAGATACATATTATTGAGAAAAAAAATTTGACGATGGAGGGCTCTATAAATTGGTTGTTGATAAGATGGAGGCAGATCTGAACGTGAGCTTGCAGTCAATTGTAAAAAACAAAAAACAAACTACCTTTATATATACCTTTATATATTATATATAATTACCTTATATATATACATACTAAAAGACAAAATAACTGGAGAAGCCCTGTCATTTCACAGGAAGATCAAGTTAAGCATTTTAAAAATAATAAGGATAAAAACAAAAGTGAAACCATGGAGGGGTTTCGGAGGGGAAGGTTCTCAGTAAATGGCAACTTAAATTTCTGTATGTTTTTTTTATGCACAACTATTGCTTGGCTTCAGAAGATTTGAGATGCAGAGCTGTTTTGGTGCTACTGCATTCTTTTCTTAAGCTTGAAACTCCAGTTCACTATAATTACAAGGAAAAGAGCGACAAGTACATTATTTCAAATATCTTCTTTTGTGTCCCACAGAAGAAACAAAGTCATACATGGGTATACGACGGTGAGCAAAAAAAAAGGTGAGCAAATGATGCCAGAATTTTCATTTTTGGTGAACGGTCCCTTTAAATTGCTGCTAAGCAATGCTAGTTTGTATGCATTGCAGCAAGTTCATATTTGCTGATGTGCACCGTGAGACAATAACCAAGCAACACCACGTCAAAGCAGCAAATTGCATTGAGTATGTAATTTGCTGTCCAATGCAGTTTTTTCCCTTCCATTTTACTCGCCCTTGTGTTTCCATGGGAGGGTTGGTTTTCACGTGTAACAGGTTCAATGCTGGAGAGACAAACTCCTAATCCTTTCCCTGAAGCCAAGCTTGAGTAGTGTCTCATAGCTCTGCGAGTAACTACCAACAAATCCTGAGGAAAAACACAGGAAACAATCTGATGATCAGGTCTTACCCTGATTAAACCCCAAAAGTTCACTGAAGGGGCAGAGGGTTGTCCCCATATGGCACAATTCTTTGCAATACAAGAAAAATGAAAACTAGGATTGTGAAGTTTTACAACCTGAATTGTAAATTTTGTTGAAATGCAGCATTTATATATAATAAACAAAATGCTAGAGCTCGATACAAATGGAGGTACGTGATTACTGTCCATCTGCAGGGTTAAGGGTCTAGGTTTAATCCTCTGCTTAAGCTATGGAATGCACCATATGACTCAATGAGATCCATGTCCCAAGATCCTAATCTGTCGCTGCCCTCTGTCTGACTGTGTGATAAAGCATGGTAGTCAATAGGATGTACACCTCTGTGTTAAGACACTTGGGTCGTACCAGGAAAGACATGTTTAAACAAAAGTGTGGATACTCGTTGACTTTTCAACTCATCATTGACTATGTCTCTCTCTCTCTCTCTCTCTCTCTCTCTCTCTCTCTCTCTCTCTCTCTCTCTCTATATATATATATATATATACTGTATATACACAGTACACTGTATATTGAGCTCTTTTTTTACAATTCATTCTAGAAATTCTGATCTACCATTGCCTGAAGTGCTGTTTCATAATACATTAAAAGATACAAATGTTTAATGAGCACTTTACACAAAAACAAGGTTTACAAATATCATACTCATCATCATATGAAAACAGAATCAAAGTAAGAGAAAGAGAAAATATTTATTATGAAGTTGAATCCCATTCTAGTGATCAGAAATTAATCAAATACAGAAAAGACGCTGCCAACATTGCCTCTTCACTGGTTAACAGTAGTTTGGGGGCAAATGTTGACCTCGAATATGCTGTAATACCCAGAAGTCCTCATGGTCAAGTCTGGGATGATAATGTGATTACAAAATGGTTGATGTTGCAGAACTTTGTTCCATTTTTCATTGAACTCTGTTGAACTCTTTTCTATTCACACCAGCTCATCCCACACTTTAAGGCAGGATGGATAAAGCCCAGATGGAATGTGATAGGAAACAGACTTTGCAGGTAATTTTTAGAAGTAAAAATGTGTTCAAGTGACAAAATTACAAAATGTAATAATGCCCTATAAACTACATAAGATTTCTGTGCTGTACATTTTGTGAAAGCAGAAAGGAAATGAGAAATGGATACAAAAACGACATGTCCAACTTGACCCATGTGGCTCAGCAACTAGTTTCTAGTTTACACAAAATGTAAAATTACATACATAAACGGTCTGTGGTACAGCTGAGAGCAGGGCTTTTGTAAAAGAAAAGACTGGGAATGTTAAAGGACAGCGAAAGCTTTTTACCTCCGACAGCTAAGGCTTCAATCACAATGGCTTGGATAAAATGAGTCTACCCTATAGACTCATTATGACAGTACACTATGCCACACACACAAAGAGACAAAATGTGTCTTCCATTCTCCCACAGGGACACACGCACAGCATATTGATTTCTGCCTTGAAAGGGAAGCGAACACGCCATTCACGGCTTACAGTCAAAAAGGTTTTTTTGCTCCAAATTCGAAACGTAAACAACAAAGACGTATGCTGATTCAAACCTCTGATAAATTAATCTTCAACTACATAAAAGGTTGCATGTATTGACTGGTTGGAGGATAGTGATCAATGCTAACCGACTGTGATCTGGTGGACGCTTACCTCACAACAGTGGCAAACATGGAAAGTTGTTATGTGATCGTGATTAGGATTCAAAGAAACCCATAGGATCAAGTTCTGATCTGGACTAAAGTGGTTAAGACATGGAAGCTTTTAAGGCCAGATGGATGACATTTTGGTGTTAATGTACTAAACGTAATGCACAAGTTGAATATAGACAGAGAGGCTTGTTTATCCAACAAGCAGTGTTAAAGAGGATAGACGCACCATCCTCTTTAATTGCTGCCTTCCTAATATAAGCACATCTCCTCTCCTACTAGCTTCACAATTAATCTAAATGAAACTGAGACTACAATGAGGCCTAGTATGCAAAACGGTACGATTTGATTAATACAAACTTACCTTCAAATCCAAGTACAATGTAAAAGCAATAAGATCTTTTTCTGTCAGCTCCCTTTTGGATTAACTGAATTAGATCTGAGTTTAGTTCTGAGTAAAGGACTTCAGGACTCATTCTATTAGCAGTAGAGCATGGCAGTAGATCAAACTACTGTCTTAATTTGGATACAACGTAGGGACGTTTTTGAGCGTCGGCCGGCTAAGTTTTTTCGGTATGTTTCACACCTTTGGCTGTTGTTGTTTTTTTTGGCCGATTCAACATGTAGAATCAGCGTAAGGCTGTCGGTGAGAGAGAGAACTCTGATTGGCTGTTCAGTTTAGCAAACAAGAATAAGAGCAAAAGTGATGAAAGCAAGCAAAGAAGTCATGACAGCACAGACAGGAGGATGTTCTAATTTTACGTCACCTTACCTGAGCATTTCAATGCGCAAATATGTTCATAATAACATGAGCGGAATGGAATAAAGAATGTGATCAGCATAGTTGATATTCAAAACGGTAGGAAAGTGATACTTTGCTTATGGTTTGTATACCTGCAATCTCCCTTTTTGAATGACAAATCTAAAATATAACGCACGTGCTAGTTGACAGTCGCCTGTAGTCCTTTCGGTGAGTTCAAGCACAGATTTTTTTCCAAGACGACAACACAGGCGGCTTTCATCAGTGCTAGTTCTTTGGCATTGGTTTAAGTAATATAAGCAATATGAAAATGTTAAATATTTATGATATCAAAGTTTGAATCGCAATTTTTGGTTTTGACCAAATTGTGCACATATGCTACATCAACATATAATACCTCTTGTTTGCTATGTGATCCCATCTGAATTCCGAGGGTGTAAGGAGAGAGACAGACAGGCAGTAAGTGTGGGATGATATGTCATAAAACTCCTTATACAGCACAATGTTCCTGCATGGTGCGCTCTTTAATCGGAGGGCTCATTACATAAAGCCAAGAGCCAAGTGGGTCAGGCCCTGCCACTCATCCCGTGAAGCAAACGGATCAAAGATGTTTAGGCTTTAAAAAGGAATAGAAAAAGACATTTTTGAAGAGGAATAGAAAATGAAGGGCATGTCTTCTGATCCCCGACGAGGGAGAGCAGCCGTGAAAAGTAGACTGCACAAAAACGCCATCAAACTTTTATTCTGCTCCACCAACGGAACTTATAAAAAGAGCATGAAATTGAGAAAAAGGAAACACAGGGAGTCGCTGCACTGTGATATAGTGTCAATATATTGTTAACAGCTTTGATACTTTACTCATGGGTTCTCTGGTAACATAGAAGGGTGAATGACAACAGATCTCCATATTTGTATAAGTATATGAAAACAGAATAAGCACATTCATTTAAATGGAAATGAAATGGGCAAAATGAGGGGGTATAATAATTCTAAAATCTTTAATGTATAAATAATAGTAATGTATAATTGATAATAATAAGAATAACTGGCCTAAATTGCACAAGTGAACTGCTTTTAAAGCAGCAAAAATATATTTAGTTTTAATATATAAAGTATATTTAAAGGACTATTGTGGAATCAAAAAAAAGTTATGCTCAATCGACAGCATTTGTGGCATAATGGCATTAGTCATTGTCGTCTTCTTCAAAAAAGAAATGATATGGATTACAGTCAGAGACTTATAATAGAAGTAAAAGGGGCCAATCTGTAAACATTAAAATACTCATTCAAAAGGTGAGTTTGTAACATGATAGGAGAGTGAAAAAACGTTGTTATATCCAATTTTTTTAACGTTACCATTGTCATGACAATCCTAAAATGATTATTTAAACAGCTTTTTATCTTAAATAGCACAGAAATAATGTAAGTGCTTTAAAAAATTACAAGCTGCCCCTTTCTGCTTTTAAATCCCTCTAAAAAAAAAAAAAAAAAGGATTTTTAAGTGCCTTACCATAACCGTTTTTAATTTTTTTTAAAGAAAGCGAGGGATGAAATTATGTTTTGTGGTAATCAAAATTATACCACAAATGTAGTAGATATTAAACCCGGAATATTCCTTTAATTTGCCCATTATTTTGTTATAGCATGCATTTCTTATTGCTGCTAGTCTCAGAGGAAATTGACTTCAGTGAGCAGCTCGCATTTTTTGTGTCTCCTGCAACACATCCACCGCAGATTAAAGTGTTGCTTTGTGCATGTTTTGTTAACAAAGTAAAAAAGTGAAACGAACAACACAACATTAAGTTGCTTTGAAATGAGTGTCTGCTAAATGACAAATAACTGATTATTAAATAGATGTAATGTTCATAGTAGGAACATTCAGATCCAGATGGCAAATAATGCCAATTCCCACCTATGAATGTGCACAACTACATATTTTCAAAATCAAAATAGTCAGAAGGTTGCCTGAATGAGTCGACTGATCGCCTTAAGACAGACAATTTTTTTTGCGACCAGTCAATTTGTCTACTAGTGTGAATCAATTATATACCTGACATGCTAATTTAGGATAAGTTTTAGTCAAAAAAACATGCTGAATAAAAAAAGTCACAAAGGTCAAGTTCATGATTTTTTTCCTGGGAATCCAGACCAGAACCGGCATCCACTTGAAAGGAGGGTGGGAAAGTACAACCAAGTGAAGATCTGTCATTCACAATGGAAGATCAAACAAGTGGATTTTGCTGTGTCAGGGGTACATGGTCAAAGGCATTCAATGACACTGGGCCCTGTGGACCACTGAATAAAGCAAGTCTATAGACTGAATGCAACATGCGCCAGTGACTCTCCATTGAGCAAAATACATGGACCAGTGACATTGTATACGTCAGCAATATGCACCAGTGAACTTACACAAACGGGCTAAACGACTGCATGCCAACAGTTTCAATCAAACACATCTTTATTAGGACGTTTGAGGAGAATTCATAGAATGCTCAAATCAGTCTTTTTTTCATGTAATACATGCAGCTAAATCCCATTAAAACTGCATTACTTTGTTTCAGGGTCTTCCTCACGAAGTTGAAACAAAGGCGATTTAAAAAGAATTCCGCTTCCAACCATAAAAGGTGAAAAAGACAAAAAGACATAATGAGCCAAAAAAAAAGAAAAAAAAAAAAAAAGTTGTGAATAAATCAACTGACAAATATCTAGTCCTACATCAAAGGAGGATTATTTTTTTAACAAAGTTATTCTCTGCTCTTGTGATCCTCACATTGTAAATGCAATTAGGGTTAATTACCCACCTGTGTTGGGATTCTTGTAGTGGTGCAGAACAGATAATTACAGTTCAGGTACACATTAACTAACTTTTGTTAACAATTAATCACTGTTTACATACTGGACACTGTTCTCTTTGTAATTAATGATCAGTTCTAGCAATGAGTAATCTCATCTTAACACAGGTAAGGCAAAAGAAAGCCTGTGTTTCAAACACATGGATATATAATAGGAAAGGCATGAAGCAAAACTACGAGTGATCAGAGGTTTCTGATATATAACTACCACATACTTGAGGAGCTGAGGTGTCACAGCATGTGTTAGATCTGAGTGAGATGTTAATGTGTGAGATTTTTCAAGGCTCATTAAAAGAGACATAAGAGTTTTTTTTCCACAAATAAGGGGCGCTCACAATAGACTTTCGGACAACAAATATACGCAACTGGGCATGATGTCACACTCCAGGGCTATTGGTATTGTTTAATTTATTTATATTTACATACAAAACATATGTTTAATTTAAATATCAACATATAATGTAGTATACTATTTGCATCAATATATTACATAATACATACATTCAGTGTGTGTGTGTGTGTGTGTGTGTGTGTGTGTGTGTGTGTGTGTGTGTGTGTGTGTGTGTGTGTGTGTCACTGTCAACAGGGCTGTTGAATGCTTGATTCAAATTGGTTGACAAATGTGCAGTTATTACAAAAGGTCCTAACAGACCACAACAGCAAAAGAACCAAAATCATTGGCCAAGCAAATAAATATGACAAAATATGATAAAAAATAAATAAAATAATAATATATATAATATTTCTATTTTTAACACTACATTGCATTTAATTATCTATGGAAAGTACACTCTCTTTCTCCCACTCTCTCCCATTAAAAAGCACACATATAGACACACACACACAAAAGCATACACGCTAACAGAAACTTGTTGTCAGTGCTGACCCATGACTTTATCACTAAAATATTTTCACAACTGAAAAGCTACAAGACAATTCTCAGTGGCGAGGTAGTAAAATCGCTGTTCTTGAAGCAGTTAAACTTACAGCTGCACTATTAGCAGAGATGCTGCTGCCCAACACTGTTGAGAGACACATTCACATATGCTTAATATATCAATCTCTCTCTCTCTCTCTTGCTCTCTCTCTACTAACTCTAAAATGACAAATAATTAGCAAATCCTAGAAATTCGGACTAGATGCGCAAGACATTAGTCCTGCGCACCGTAGTTTTATCCGAATAATTGGGCTGTTGATATAATTAATTTTTTTGAAAGAAGTGTCTTGCTCACTAAGGCTGAATTTATTTAATCAAAAATACAGTAAACATACTGTGAAATGTTATTACAAAATATAAAATAACAGTTTTCTATTTTAACATTTGAAAATGCTGAATAAAGGTAAAAGCATTTTCAGCATCATTCCTCCAGTCTTCAGTGTCACTTGATCCTCCAGAAATGATTCTAATATGCTGTTTTGTTGAAATGTTGAAAACAGTTGGGCTGCTTAATATTTTTTAGGACAATGTGATATTTATTTTTAGGATTATTTGTTCAAAAGTTCAAAAGAAATATTTTGTAACATACTGTATGTCTTTACTGTCACTTTTGATCAATTTAAAATAAGGTATCTTAAGTTATATATAATTAATTTACTTAATCTACTTAACAGTGATATATTAATACATATATTGTATAATAAATAATTATGCAATTGATATAACAAAATCTAAATGTAAATCTAAACCCTCTTCCATTTTTCTCTTTTTGAATGAATTTGAATGAACCTATTCTAATCCAAAGCAAAATGAGTTTCCTCCAGGTTTGATCCTCAGTCAAGAGGTTTATGATGTAAATATCAATCAACTTTTGACTAAGAATTTGTCAGGTCAGCTTTCACAAAACTTGAACATATGTATGCCGCGTAAGAAAAGAATTCTTCGCATATGCCATAGCTACTCTCTTGGTTTTGTGCGCTTATGAATGGAGGTGAATGAAACACAAAAGTGTGGTCTGACCGCCCCTTTAAACTAATATCATGTTGCATCCGGGTTTAAAATATGATACACACATCACAGGTCTGAGATACAGCTCGTCAGGGCCAGACGGCTCGATCACACACACACACACACACACACACACAGAGAGACAGAGAGACTGTAGCCCGACATTGGCATTGTTTCTGTTTGTAATCCATCCAAATGCTTGTCTAGGCTTCCTATACTGTTCAGTTCGGTTGTGCTGGCAATTGGCTTCAGCACCTAGAGCGTCTGACTGTGGGTCAGTGTGGGCATAAGGCTCAACTCCCCTCACCCAGTGCTGGCGGACCAGGGGGCTTTTCAGGAGATTTGTTCCAGTTTATCTGCATATTTCAACTGGCTTTAGTGTGCTGCTAACTGATAAAATGCTGCCAGTCTCCCCGAGCTCTGCCAATGCTGAGGCTCACTGACCTTCCACTGAAGATTCCTTTTGAACGAGGGGGAAAAGGGTGGGGGGGTACAATAAATAAAGGGAAAAATCCAGGCGGGTGGGAAGAGGGTTTTTATCACGTTGGGAACAAAAAAACAGAGACGTCAGAAAACCTTCCCTTTCCAAACACACGTGCATATATCCACACACACACACAAGAGCATACAAAATACCAGCATGATAAGCTGATACCAGCGTGGCTTCATAGATGATTAAGTGTAACAGACAAGCAGCTCTATGTCTTGCCGTCACCAACCTGCACAAGTGAAACCAGCATAACTGTCATGAAAACATAACCACACACTCTGTAAAAAGGAGAATCACACGTAAAACCTAAAATCAACTTCATTGTGGGAATCAGCTAGTGGTGCCTATAGGGAAAGGGCTTAATAAACATACTAAATATTTACTTAAATAATTATAATGGATACAAAATGTGTAAAAACAAATGTGTGTAAAGAGAGGGAATCCGTGCCTTAAACAAAATACTGAGATAATGCAGATTACCATAGATAACTAATAAAATATAAATCCTAAAACTTTAGTGGAAATTTAGTGAAAATCAAATCACTCAGTCTTCACAACCCATGATTAAGTTCCCACGATAATTTGTCAATGAAAGGAAGACGTTGTGTCTTCACAGGTGACTTGGTTGGAATGGCTCGTGAACAAGATGTACAGCTAACATTATGTATTTTTCTTGTTTACAGTTAACATATATTTTTTAATTACTTCATAATGACTTTATAATTTTGTATAGCTTCATATTTGTATTACCACTTGATATTTTACAAATGCTATTACTTATTTCTACCAAAAGTCAGGAAGTCTGAACTTAGGTTTATGATGACCTTAAAAAGCCTGTGATCCAAATGTAAATTGTCTCAACATAGGAAAATTATTTGTCATAACTAAATAAATAAATAATTATATATGATAAATAAATAAATACATACATACATACATACATACATACATACATACATACATACATACATACATACAGTACCAGTCAAAAGTTTGGAAACGTTACTATTTTTAATGTTTTTGAAAGAAGTCTCTTATGCTCATCAAGCCTGCAGTAAAAAAAAAAAAAAGAAAAAAAAAAAAAGAAGAAATATTATTACAATTTAAAATAATGGTTCTCTTTTTTAATATACTTTAAATTGTAATTTATTTTTGTGATGCAAAGCTGAATTTTCATCAGCAAGTACTCCAGCCTTTGGTGTCTTATGATCCTTCAGAAATCATTCTAATATGATGATTTATGATCAATGTTGGAAACAGTTGTGCTGCTTAATATTTTTTTTATAACCTGAGATACTTTTTTCAGGATTATTTGATGAATAAAAAGTTAAAAAGAACTGTATTTATTTAGAATAGAAATCTTTTGTAACAATATACACTACTACCGTTCAAAAGTTTGGGAACAATAACTATTTATTTTTTTAAGAAATTAGTACTTTAATTCAACAAGGATGCGTTAAATTGATAAAAGGTGATGGTAATGATTTATATTGTTAGAAATGTTTTATTTTGAATAAATGCTGTTTTTATGAATAAATGCTGTTAACGTTTTACTCATCAATGAATCCTGAAAAAAGTATTCCAAAAAATATATATTAAACAGCACAACTGTTTCCATCATTGATAATAACTGAGTATCAAATCATCATATTAGAATGATTTCTGAAGGATCATAAGACACCAAAGACTGGAGTACTTGCTGATGAAAATTCAGCTTTGCATCACAAAAATAATTTACATTTTAAAATATATTAAAAAAGAGAACCATTATTTTAAATTGTAATAATATTTCATAATATTACTGTTTTTTTTTTTGTTTTGTTTTTTAACTGCAGGCTTGATGAGCATAAGAGACTTCTTTCAAAAACATTAAAAATAGTAATGTTTCCAAACTTTTGACTGGTACCGTACATACATAAATAAATAAATAAGAGTATGTGTGTCCAAACATTTGACTGGTATAGTATTTTTTTTTTATTTGATAAAATTTATGTAAACCTAAAATGTTTTGGTGAGCTTGCAGAAAAACACATTTGATGATGTCATCAAGTACTGGTGTTTATCTCACTCACGCGCACATGCGCTCACGCACACACACACACACACACACACACACACACACACACACACACACACACACATACACACACACACACGGTGGGTCAAAATATCTGTAACTGATACCTGGGGAAAAAGAAATAAAAAAAACACTAAATCAAATCAAAGTCACTGTCCTGCATCCCTATTTCTTACATTTACAGTAATGGTAACAGTCAGAAAATTAAACCATCAAGCCTCAGTTAATCAGTCAGAGATAAATATTGCTTATGATGTCAAAATATTATTGTTCTTTTATTATGTTTTTATGGTGCACATCTCAACAGCAAAACCATAACTGAGGCTGACATTGATCTGAGGAATAATAATAATTGTAACACTCAAGGGACACCCAAAACAAGATCCATAAAAGGTTGCATCACAGCTCTCCATAACTGTGGGAGATGGGTAAAAAAACACGCTCGCTTGAACTTTTAAACAAATGCCATGCACAAATACAAAAGTTGACAGTTCAACGATGGTTCACTTGGATAATACCCAATCCACCCTCACCCCAAATCCAGATTACAGTCAAATCAGGGCAGTATTGTCCTTGCTACAAAAGCACAAGTGAAAATATCAAATGACATTTTATAATACTGTCAGGGAGTACACCATCTCACGAAGCCGAGTCAAAGTATGGGCAGCTCTTCATCTCTTTAGTGCAGGGGTGATGTTCAGGTCAACCTCATCATCTCCCTGCTCTGGATTATAGATTATAGCTGTAATCCGGAATTGAGGACACGATTCGAAATACTAAAAACAACCAAGGCCAGAAGGACAAACTAAAGTATTTGAAAACTGATGCACGATTCAAATACACATATTAAATAAAAAAGCACAAGGATTTCAAAGGCTGTGGCCTTAGTATAAAACAATGAATTAATGATGAATGCCTACCTGTTCAGATGCCCCATTTCCTATTTTTATCATTTGTGGATCAGTAGTTCGTTTATAACAACATTGCGTGCAACATAAAACACATTCCTGTATTCAAAAACAGCTGGATGAGATGCAACAGATTCAGAGGAGTCCTCAAGAAAAAAAAAAAAAAAAAGTGCAGGATGATACTTTTTATAATTTGTCTAACAACACTAATTAAAGATAAATAAACAAATAAATAAACAATACAAAATTAGATAAACTAGACCTCTTAATCAACTAGTCAGTCATTGAAGTCAAACTTTTAATTGTGACCCATCCATATCCTTAATATATAAAACAATGCCCAAAGCCGCACACCAAAGGCACGGATAATGGCTTTAAAACGAATAACAAATTCCACTGAATAATAGGAAAAATATTTGGCAGAGCCTTCTTGTTTTTGCTGGATAACAGGAGAGCCAGGGTATAGCACAATATCATAGCTATACCTGTATAAAACTTTCAAATCACTATGCTATAATGAGTGTGTTAAATGAATGAGTGTAAACTCTATGAATAAAATGAGCACAATGATCGCAAATCAATAGCTGCATTGCCGTCTCTTCACATCTCTCAGATATCAGAGCCTGCCAGGAGTAATATCAATTAAAATACTCCATCAGACACATTTTCTACTATTTGATATGTCTATTTAAATGTTTTAAACCATGTACGATATGATACACAAATGAGTGTAAACAGTATGAATGAAGTGAGCACAGTCGCAAATCAAATAGCCGCTTTGCCGTTTCTGCCCGTCTCTCAGAAATAAAAGCTTGGCAAGAGTAATATCAACTAAGATACTGAATGACTGTCCTGACATAACACAATGTTCACCTGGAAAATAATTATAAGATTTTTTTTTTAATTTAACCTTTAGTATTATTGTTTTAATTAGAGCATATTTAAAGAAAATGTATAAATATGATTAAAAAGTTATTCAAGGCATATTTGTTCAATTAAAACTATGAAGGGAACATGCTTCTCTGCTGCAATCCCCTACTTAATACCATCTTTCACAACTTTGGGGTATTTTCAAATGTGTTGGTCCTCAATTACCATTTGATATCTACTGAATGCAATGTCCAAACCTAACAAACCATGGAGCACACAGACATATCAGGACACTGTAAATAAGTACACCAAATTTTGTCCAATTCCATCCATAAGGGGCCATTATAACTAACCATTCAAGCTGGCAATATTTTCCTTCAATGCTACATGATGTCCTAAAGCAGGTGTCTCAAATCCTACTCTTGGAGAGCCAATGTTCTGCAGAGTTCAGCTCCAACCTGCCGCAAGACACTTGCCTGAAAGTTTGTGCTGATCCTGAGGACCTTGATTAATTCATTAATTGTTTAATTAGGATTTGAGCTAAACCCTGCATGATAGCGGCCCTCCAGAAAGAGGATTGGATACCCTTTGTGCACCCTTGGTTACCAATAAGTAAAGGGTAAGAGAGGCGAAATGCGAATTATGATGCAGATGTGGTTGCTTACCTGCTGAAACACGAGGGCAGTCATTGAGCATGGGGTCCACTAGAGTATCCAGGGGCTCAGGACTCGACACCCAGTTACAGCAGTGCTGTGAGAGGGGAAAAAAGGGGGGAGGGAGGGAGACAGGAGCAAGCAATTAGGTACCTTTGAGACATGCCACAGTGACAGTTTCAACTGTTTTTGTTGGGAAGGAGCGGGCACATCGCTGGTGACCCTCCAAGGGGTGTTTGCTTGGCCTAGTGACCTCGCCAACCTCAAAATGCCATCAGCCCGGTTCCTGAGAGACCATCTCTCGGCTTACTCTTCAATCCAGAGCGTATGTCTTCAGCTAAAACAAGTTTAATTGGGCATGTTTGATTGAGAAAATCATCATACCCTTAAGCTGCTACTGAATGCTATGTTTTCACTTATACATGCAGGCAGAATGTGTATAATGGAAACAATCGTATTGTTTGGATGGGTTGCAGAGTTGAAAAAAAAGTTACAAAGGCATGCATGGAAAATAGAGGACTGGAGATAAGATAAAACACGCTGAATAGAAGACAGAGAAATTCAAACGAGATTAGCGTATTGCAGCTGGCGTCCTTGTGAAGCGCTGCTTATCTAGGGTTGTTTACTTTCGCAGACATAGCACTGTCAGCCATTACCACTGCCATGGGGACTGTGACCCACCCGTCCACACAAATATGGACAGAAAGACAGACAGATACCCACAAACACAATGCTATCTAACCCTCAACCAACTCCCAAGACAACCTCCCCTGACAGAGCGGGCAATTCAACCACCCCAGACGGAGCCCCAGGTCACATCACACCTCAGCCTGTCAAACTCCTTCACCTCTGAGCCCTGTGTCACCCCAGGGGTCACCACACTCCCACCCAACAGGGACCCTCTATGGGTGTGTGTGTTTGGCTAACGGGGCAGGGGTATATTGGAAAGCACAGGAATTTGATTTTTAATTCCATCAATCATTTTGCTCAAGGCATCCTTGGTTAACTCATAATAATGTGTATAATGATAAATCAATTCAAGAAACAACCAACCTGATTCTGAAGTCTGGGGTGGTAGTGGATGTGAAAGTGATGTTTGTGGTCTAGAGTGCAGTTAAGACTTTGAGATGACAAAAGTGTAAACATTAACAATAATGCAAATACTCCCAACAGGAAGTGGATAAAGAGAACACCCACATAAGATGCAAACTATGAGGCACAAATAAAAACACTCTTTAATACAGTAATAAGTCACAAGGACATTTGGTACAATGATTTTACCACAGTTAAGGGGTGTTCTTAGGCATAGTGTGAAGTGCCTAAAATCGTTGGCATTTTTATATATACTACCGTTTAAAAGTTTGGGGTAAGACAGATTTTATAATGTTTTTGAAAGATTATGCATTTACAGTATTTGATCAAAAATATATTAAAACAGTAATATTGGGAAATATAATTTCAAATAGTATTTAAATTTTTTTTCGAAGGGATAGTTAACCCAAAAATGAAGATTCCGTCATTAATTACTCACCAAGACTTTCGTTCATCTTCTGAACATAAATTAAGATCTTTTTCTGATATCTTTATCTGATAAGTAATTGATAGTCCACACAATCACCACTTTGACGCTTCAAAAAGTTCATAAAGAAATCGTAAAACTAATCCATATGAATTGAGTGGTTTAGTCCAAATTTTCTGTAGAAACACGATTGCTTTATATGATAAACAGATTGAATTTAGGCTTTTATTCACATAAACATTCATCAACACACATCAGTTATGATAAACGGAAGCTAAAGCATGCTTGCTTTATGTGCGAGAAGAACAAAAGAGGTTAATTCTTGTTACGCAGCACGTTTGAGCTTCAGTAAGAACCAATGAGGTTTGTTCTCGCGCATCAAGCAGGTTCAGTTGAGCTTCTGTTTATGTTCGCTGATCAATGTTTAAATGTGAATAAAAGCCTAAATTCAATGTGTTCAGCATATAAATTGATCGAGTCTCTTCAGAAATTTTTTATTTAACTGCTCAATTGTTATGGATTAGTTTTACAATCTTTTTATGAACTTTTTAAAGAGTCAAAGTGCTAGTTGCATAGGCTGTCAATGGAGGGACAAAAAATATTTTCATTTGTGTTCCAATGATTTTTGGGTGAACTAACCCTTTAATATATTTGCAGTGATGGTAACAAAACTGAATTTTCAGCAGTCATTACGCAAGTATTCAGTGTCACATGATCCTTCAGAAATCATTCTAATATGATGGTTTGCTAGTCAGTAAACCTTTCTTATTATTATCAATCTTGATAGTTGTGCTGCTTGATGTTTGTGGGAACTGATACATTATGTGATTAATAGAAAGTTCAATTTATTTATTTATTTTATTTTTGTAACAATGTAAAAGTCCGTACTGTCATTTATCATAAATTTTATATGAATTTATTTATCAAAAAAAAAAAAATAGTTTTTATAATAAAAACAACAAACAATATACAATCTTTCATTTTTTTTTTTTTTTTTAGCATGCAAGCTCACTTACTGCTGTGATATGTAGTTGATCAGTCGTCCCTTATTTTGGCATGTTTTCCTTACATATTGCATGACACAAAGTCAAAAAATGCCATGGCTCTGGAGTTCTCCTCTCATTTCTCGTCTTTATTCTTCTCTCTTAATCCTGTCAATCGCCTGCGTGCCTGGGTTGGGGGAGAAGACAACTGCCATTGGAATGAACAGGCGTGCATTGTCTATTTTTAGAATTCCTGCAGCACTAGTTGTGCACCATGGAGCCGGGCCAGTGAGAGGAGCGCTCCCTGACTGCTGCATCAAGTGTCTTATTGTACAATCTTAATTCATGCCGTCTGGAGAAAGATGTCAGCTGGGCTGGAAGCAAGGGCAGGAATTTCAAAGACCGGAGTCTCAGCCAGAGTGAGTGGCAAAGAGGCGGGGGGTGGGAAGAGGCTTCAACAGATTTGTCAGGGCTGGCTGATGCACCAGGATGAGTTTTAGATGAAACAGAAGGCCAAGGCCACTATGTAAGAGGATGACACAGCTTTAAAAGAACAGATAAAACGGCAAGAATGGTGGAAAGATTTTTTTGGGGATAGAGGAGCTGGGTTGAGCTCTTGGAAGTGCTCTAATCTATTTGAGAAATCTGATGGCTTGTGGCTGTCCTGAATAGCATTAAAATAACAATTTAATCTCTATATATCCTCGTGATATGGCCCTTTAGCTGATAAAGCTAAATATAAGTGTCTGATAATACAAGTAAAAACCAAGAATTAATTAGACAAATTGGATATGAACAAATATACATTCAAGTATGTTGTTTGTAGTCTAGTAGAGGAAAACAGATTTTAATTTAAGCTTTCATCTACTCTCCCTTAAGAGGAAAGGCCTTCAATATTTCTGATGCTGCAGTGACTCCACATATACAGTATCTACCTTATTTTGAATGTAAGAGCGTAGATGCGGCCATTTTTGACTTGAATGTGGAAGGATTCTGGTGTCAGTCGCTTCCAGTTATCTAACATGTGCAAAAACGTTCATCAAACCACCTGGTTTGTAGCGTAAATATTTTTGCCGTTTACTGCACTTTGTTATTCTTCTAGGTATTTACGTATACCTGTAGCAGCTAATGAGTCTCGTACAGGAAATAGCTTACCTCTGCGTTGTAAAATAAGTTGGATACCAGGAAAAAAGTCAATAATAGAATTACGGATGGGTCAGGATCCAGTTTATCAATATATTCTTTTAGTGCTGGGCAATGATTAATCGCAATTAATCGCATCCAAAATACTGTAAAAGTTTGTGTTTACAAAATATATGTGTGTGTACTGTAAATAATTATTTTGTATATATAACTACACACATGCATGTATATATTTAATAAATATTTGCTGTATATACTGTATATATATATACACACAGTATTTATACATGATTTATATTATATATAAATACAAATATTTTATGTATAAATAACACATTTTTCTTAAAAAATAATTAAAAAAATAATTGTATTAAAAATAAATACACAGTACACACATATATTATGTAAACTACACAAACTTTTATTTTGGATGTGATTAATCACGATTAATTGCTGCCCAGCACTAATATTTTTATTAAAGTTTAGTTCATCCAAAAAACTAATTTCTATCATAATTTACTCATCTTCAAGTCATTCCAAACCTGTATGACTTTCTTTCATCTGTGGAACACAAAAGACCATACTTGTATTTATAAATAACAAAAGAAGATAGAAGTATTTATCCTTTTAATAAAAGTCAGTGGGTCCAATATTTTTGTTTTGGACCCCATTGACATTCATTGTATGGGCTAATCTTTGCCAAAACTTTGGGCCAAAACGTTTAATTTTTGAGAGAATTAATTCTTTAAATATTTTAGTTGCCGTGCTGTATGCAGTGCTTTAGTCGCATCTCTAATTTCATCCCCTCTAAAGCTCTGTCATGCCAACCATCAAATTTCAACTTCAGCAAAAAAATGTATTAAAAATACACAGCTTTCAAAAGTAAATTTCAAGACAATTACTATGAGACTTACACTGTGAGCAAGCATGTGTTCATGTTAAACAGTACGTTCAGATACAGAATATTGGTATACCTGTTTTAATATGATGAAGTACTGTAGGCCTACAGCAGACATCTACTAAATAAAATGAGCTGGGTTCGTTTTTGAATGCTCTGCGATAGATGTATACGGGAACAGCCATCACACAAACCATTTACGCAACACATCCAAATCCCATCCCAGCTGAAGCCGCACAAAATGAAAAACGACAAACGGACACAAATGAGCGATAATAGTCTACGGCAAGGCCCATCAGCATTAATCAGGGCCATATGGTTGTGGTATTCCCGGCTCCTCTGGGCTGGGAGATGGGGTGCTGGAGCATGGTGGGACTCTAAGCGGATTCCTAATGGCTCAGTTAGAGAAGGTAAACGGAAGACAGGTGTTGGACCCCGCTGAGAAAGCTCTCTCCTACCTGCATGCACTTATTAAGCATCCCTGTGCCTGGCCTCTTACCTATAGCTGCCCTTTAACATGCTGCACTGTGCTCAATCAGTCCTGTATTCTACTAGACAGACGACTGTCTTGAGCAACAAGCTGCCATGTGTACTCAAATGCACACTGTAAAACGGAATTGTTGAGAAAACTCAAATTCAACGCAACCTGATGCATTCAGATTTTTAGGTCCTCACAACTATTGTTTTAAATGTTGCCATGGAGGAGCATTGCTTTGTTTTGTCCAGTTGAAAATTTGTATAGGTCACTATATAATAATAGCCGCTTTCCGACCAAGTAGTTACAGGAACTTAGTTATAGGAACTGTCCACTTCTAAACAGTTCTAAGAACTACTCTCCCCCAAACTCGGTTTTGCTGTTTGCGTTCGCACTGGCAAAGTGGCCATAGGAACTGGTAGGAGGGGTAAGGGAGTGACGCAAGCACGGTGACTTTTATTTTGACGGTGCGACAGACCTTTATTTTGGCGGCGCTGAGAACGCCAGAGCAAACAATGCTCGCATTCTCTGTTTATTAGTTCGCGATATGTCTAACAGTACTGTTTAATACTGTATGTGATTAGATAGAACTGTTATAGAAAGTAGACAGTATTTGAAAATAGGTTATTAGCCTATGCCGTGTGGTTGATGTCCAGTGTTGCTAACTTTGGTCCCCTCAAAGTTGCGTTGGATTTTCTCTTCAGCATAAAGGTTTAGAGACCCATCTATCACTGTTTTCCATGTTTGTATCTAGTTTCTGGAGTAAATATATAGGCTATAATCTGTGTGTTTACATTATAGCTGTTTTAAAAATGGCCGTGTTCCGCGTGCGTTCGGCCAATCAGCGTACACTAACGTCACGGGTAGTTCCTATAGTGCTGGTTTAGACCCTACTCTGAAGTAGGAGCTAAATTAGTTCCTCCAAAAGGAGTTCCTAGAACTAAAATCGTTCCTAGTTCCTGCGGTGCGAACACGCCGACATCCGGGTACTTCAGCCAATAGTTCTAGGAACTGTGAAAAGGTTCCTCCGGTCGGAAAGCGGCTAATGACACTATGATCTTTTTGAAGAGCTGCTTTAGAGCAGAATTGAATTCCGTTTGCATCTTTAATCATTATCTTCAAGTCAGTATCTGTATCTGTAATCAGTATCTGTAAAGTGCATTCATTATAAACCCAAGAGATGGTTTTGTGTGAAAATTCCAGTAGATCAGCAGTTTCTGAAATACTCAGACCAGCCCGTCTGGCACCAACAACCATGCCACATTTAAAGTCACTTAAATCACCTTTCTTCCCCATTCTGATGCTCAGTTTGAAGTTCAGTAGATCGTCTTGACCATATCCATATCTGCATTGAGTTGCTGTCATGTGATTGGCTGATTAGATGAGCAGTTGAACAGGTGTACCTAATAAAGTGGCCACATAATTTATTCATGCTGCAGTGCATGCTGGGAACTCACAAACCCTTAACATTTCAGATATATTGTTCAAGTTGAAATTCTTTATCCACAAAACTGTGTTTGGCTAGTTGGGACAACATTTGGGGGAATTCTGTTGCTCTAACTTGGGTTTTTATGTAAATGAATTCATATTTCTTAAAATCTGCAATTTAAAAGGTCCCATTAACGGTAATATGTGTAGTTGCAGATGAGAGTTGGTGTCTGCTCTTCTGCTTCTGTGTGAAGCCTATGTCTCTCTCCCTACTAGTACGTAATAGCATAATGTGTTTATATTTTTGGCTTTTTTGTCATTTCTCTTTCCATCACTTCAGCTTTCCTGCTAGTGCAGGTATTCTAATGGACAATGGATTTCTCTTCACTCTGCTTCTTTCTTCTCTCTCTATGTCCTAGGAGATTTTCTTTTAATGTTTCTTCCCCTTCAGTATATATACCGCTGCTTCCTGAGGGACTCTCCTTCAGGTTGCTCTGTTTATGCCTGTCTTTCCCATGTCTTCCCTTCCCCCTGTCTCTCCCTCACATGCCCTTAGTCTGACCCATTATCGCCACATCACCTGTCCTACTGCGCTCTCGTCCTGAAAATCCCTCCAATTCTCGGCTCTCATCCTTCCATCTCCACCTCCCTCAGGAGGAAAAGGAGAATTACCACCCCCTTCACGAAAGAGCTCACGATTGTGCAAAGAACGGAGCATCACCTCCGACAAACCCCTACAGAGATGCCTGCCTGGCCAGAAACAGTGATCTCAAACCTGAATAATGTCCAAATCATGATTGCTATGGACGTTACAATAGAAGGGGATAGGGCCATGACCCTGATTAAAGACAGGTCTACGATGGAGACACAGGCAGTGGGAAAGCCGAATGCCTTTACACAACTCCGGCTCCCAATTCCTGCAGGAGTAAAAAAAAGGATTAGGGGGTTAATGGGTGACACGAAAGGACTGAAAGTGACTTTAACATTCCTAAAGTGAGAGTCCACCCTCTGGCTTCAATTATTGGGATGAATAAGATCTGAAAATCAATTAAATAAAATGCTCAACCTCATCTGTGTTAATCAGGCCTTCTGACAAATTAATATTTTGGTGTCCTCAATGTATGGGAGTACTTGTGTGTGCATATATACAGTACAAAATCTTTTCTTCTGCCACTGACAATAGTCTGTGTAAGTCAATTTAAATGGATAGTTCCCTAAAACAAATTAAAATCATGTCATAATTTAATCACTCTCATGTTTTTTTTAACCTGTATGACTGACTTACTTCTGTGGAACAAACAGAACATATTTTGCTTTTTTTATTAATTATTTTGTCCATACAATGAAGGTCAGTGAAGTTCAATGTTGTTTTGGACGGGCTTTTATTGTATAGGCAAAAACATTCTTCAAATCTAGTGTGTTCCACAGAAGAAATAAAGTCATACAGGTTGGGAAAGCCATGAGGGTGAGTAAATTGAATTTTATTTATTTTTTGGTAAACTATCCGCTCAGCTTATTGAGCAGACATTATTCGTAACACCCCCAGGCAGCTATTTGCTCTACCAGATTGGGGAAAGACTGAAATCTCCTGTATTATTTCAACAAATTGTTTTAAAATCAGCAATAAAATCTGACAACACTGGTAAAAATGTTGCTTCTTTATCTCAAATCATGCTAAACAGCTGCATACTTCAAGCTCTTTTAACTTAAAGGCGGGACTTAAATTCCTACAACTGCTGTCATATCAAGCATTACCCATATTTGCACATTTTTATTTTCAGGTGAAAGTCACATTTAAGAAACACGTATAAAAAAAGAACAAATGAACTGAAACGTGTTCCTATTTTTGATGGACTTATGCGGGGCAATAAAAAAGTACACATAAAAATCAATTAATATTCCAATTATGACCATATTAAGACTATTGCACTCATCAGAACAAGAAAGAAAAAGAAAGAAAGAAAGAAAGAAAGAAAGACAGAAAGAAAGAAAGAAAGAAAGAAAGACAGAAAGAAAGAAAGAAAGAAAGAAAGAAAGAAAGAAAGAAAGAAAGAAAGAAAGAAAGACAGAAAGACAGAAAGAAAGAAAGAAAGAAAGAAAGAAAGAAAGAAAGAAAGAAAGAAAGAAAGAAAGAAAGAAAGAAAGAAAGAAAGAAAGAAAGAAAGAAAAAAGAAAGGCTGGATGAAGAAAGAGCCTACAGCCCAAAGAAAGAAAGAAAGAAAGGTTGGATGAAGAAAGAGCCTACGGCCCAAAGACAAACTACAACAGTCAAAGAAAAAAAAAAATCACCAAGGCAAACAAAAGGCAAGCAAACATCTGACGGAGCAAAGCAGATCAGCAAAGACAAAGGAATGAAAGACATTTTTTTTTCTGGTGGGCTGGGTGGTCCGTTGTTTCACGGGGAAAGCGGGCGAGAGGCGAGGGTGTGTGTTTGCGCTTGGCATTTGCATGGCTGTCTCCCCTGTAGCCCTGGCTTGGGATCCACTCTCTCATATTTATGTGCATATTGAGTGTTCCCAGGTGTTGTCTCTGGACTCGAGGTCATCGCTGAAAGGGCAGCAACTAAATAAAACTGACATACTAACAGAGCATCTGCCTGCGTGCGGCAGCGTTTGGCTTTGATTTCTTATTGACATCTGCCCAAACAGACAAACAAGAGTGTGGGATGAAAAACAAACTATTGGCTTTCCGTGACTCCTGCTTCGGGAGTGTATCTGCTCGCTGAATGAAATGCCAGGCTGTTTGAGCCGAGCCGTGCGGCCGCTATTGATGCTGTGATTGGGAACATCAAGATTTTGGCATATGCGGTTGATGGAAGATCGTACCTCTCTGAGCCAGTCCTGAATGGACTTGTTGGCCTCCTGGTGCCAGACGTTATGGACAGAGTCAGTCATGGCCACCGCACGAACACGATTCTTCACTTCTGCTTCTCGCTGAATCATCTGAATGTGAGAGAGAGAGAGAGAG
>NC_138225.1:33917605-33945105 GCF_964197995.2 Scardinius erythrophthalmus
ACCAATATAAATGTCAGCATCATATGTACAGTGTATAGTATAGTTTCAAACTGCGAACAATATATACACACCACATACAAATTGTATTAACAAATTTCATGATTATGTATTATAATTAAAGTGACATTGAATTAATTACCACTGACAGTTGCATCAAGCAAAACAATGAAAATTGACATCCACAGCTATTCGACACTATTTCTGTTCACACATTGAATGACTTACGTCTATTGCATTATCAACATCACAACAAACTGTTTGTAAAATATTTGAATTGAAAATAACACTTGTGCTGTCTTTCTTTAAAATAAATGCTCTTTGGTTTGATAGTTCAGTGGTGTCAACTAGCTAAACTAATCTCGGTGTCCTTCGCTAGAGTTGTGCTGACCCAATTAAGACCGTCTAACCTCTGCAGCCAAGAGGGGCTCCAAAAGAGGTGGGATGTTTTGGCCTTTCTTCATTCTCCAGGTCCAAGAGGGCACAGGCCAGGCCTCATTCCTCTGGCCTCCCGCTCGGGGCTGAGAAAACAGCGGCAGCTGCCCTGGAGCTCCGACACCCTGCACAGGAAGAGACAACACTTGCGCCTTCCCCTGCTTTGAAGCCTGGGCCTCAGCGCCTGCCCGTCCTTTGTCTTTGGGGCAGGAAGGAAACCCTAAGCACCAGGACAATATGAGGCCCTGGGGAGGCAGCGTGTGCGTCGGTGTGGATATATCTAACCCCTGCGAGTGTCCAGCCAGGAGTATATTTGCTAGGTACGTGTGCATTTATAGGCGCCACAGTGGAACTCGGCGGGCGTTTTCTGATTTATGAACGCTTGTAAGTGGAGAGTGAGCGGCGATAACTTCCTCTTCTACTTCCTGTCGCTGAGTGGAACGCCACGTGTGAAGCATGACATCGTCCAGTGTGTTGTCCCGGAAAGGTTGGGCCAGAATAGGGTATCAGTGGACCCTTGTGAGCGGAGATGAGGCGAGTAGGGGATGCTCCATGGACGGACACACACATGCACACGTCAGCAAAGGCGGCCGAGGAAAAGGAAGCCGGGTAAATATTTACTGACACAGCACAAGCGGTGAGCGTTTGACACCTACTGAAAACAAAAGCGAGAGGATAAGGAGCGGCGTGCCAGGAAAGGCAGCGGTGCTGTGTCGAGCTTGCACTCATGGAAAACAAGAGGAAAGAGGGAAACATGGGGGCAGGATGAGTGAAAGAGCAAGTGAAGGGGGCACTGGGGTGGGGTGCGCTTGGGCATCAGTCACTGTCGAATAAAGGCCACACACAGGCGACTCCTGAAGCTCGCAGCTCTTTGGAGGTGTCATTGATGGTTTATGCTTCAATTACCGAAAAAGTAGCGTCATACTACTATGTAAATAAAAATGTATCATTAAAAAAAAAACATTCTAAAAAGAAAAAGAAGAGTCTACATCACAACTGCAACAATCAGCCAATCAGAATCCACCTGACTTTAAAGGGCCCGCGCATTTAAAGCTTCACACACTTATAATAAACAAAATAGTACCATGTGTTGGAGTGGACACTAATATGGTTTATCATCATAGCTATCATTTTTGGTGTAAACAAGCCTCAACTCCTAACCGACATGCTTTAACTTCAAATATCTAACATGCCGAAAACATATTGATAGAGAATTAAACACACAGATAGTGCACCAGCAGAGTGTGTATGTGTGCATGAATTTTTGTGCTCGTCAGAGAAAGAGGGGCCCCGGAGCAGCTGTGCCTGGCACAGGGCCCATGAGGAGAGATCTCGGTTTGGATGATAAAAGGCTGATGGGGCCCCTCATTTTGGACCCGTTCAGCATTGATCCTGCAATGCCTTGAACCCTGGAGAGAGAGCGGAGTCTGCACACTGTACCGACAAGTGTGGGAGTGCGTATCATCACGGCAAACTCTCCTTTTGTGTCTTCACTCTTTGTTTACATCTTCACATGTAGTGCAGCTCATTCAGCCGGCTACAACTGATGGTGGGCAGTTGTTGATTTTACATTGTTTTCAATTGGATAGATGCAACTGATACATGACTAATTTCATAAAAAGGTCATTGAAATTACATAAAATATATATACATATATGTGTGTGTACTACCGTTCAAAAGTTTTGGGACGGTGGGATTTTTTTTTATGTTTTTGAAAGATGTCTCTTATATGAGCTCTAAGGCTGCATCTATTTAATCAAAAATACAGTAAAAACAATTATATTATGAAATATTACTACAACTCTTTTCTATATTAATGTTTTTTTTTTAATGCAATTTACTGCTGTGATGTCAAAGCTGAATCTTCAGCAGTCATTCCAGTATTCAGTGTCACATGATCCTTCAGAAATTACTCTCATATGTTAATTTGGAGCTTAATAAACATTTATTATCATCAATGTTGAAAAACACTTGAGCTGCTTAATATTTTTGTGGAAATCATGACAACAATTTTTTTCAGTAATCTTTGATAGAAAGTTCAAAAGAACATTGTTTATTTTAAATATAAATCTTTTGTAAGATTCTAAATGTCTTTACGTTCACTGTTGATCAATTTAAGGCCTTCTTACTAAATAAAAAAAGTCTTAATTTCATAAAAAAAAAAAATTCTATTGCGGTTTACAGAAAACATTACATTTTTACAAAGATACATTTTAGTAGCTTGTGAAATATTGTAGTTCATTATAGTTTCCATGACCTTTTATACATTTTCATGAAATTTCCAGGCCTGGAACAACTAAAACATTTCCAAGTTTCCCAGGACTATTACACAATTTTACAATTCCCTGTGTTAACCTTGTAGTATTAACTTATCTTAAAAGATATCACATACAAATTGAAATCATTCATATATGTTTTATTGAATCTTATCTTCATGTCTATATTATGGTAAGGATTAGGAATTCAGAGGAATCAATTCAAATGAACACCTCTTTTGGATTGACACTTAAAGTCATTACATTACTCATCAGTGCTTCTAAACACACCACAAAAACGATACAAAATAAGTGACAAACATTAGTTTTGTGGAACACAGATGTCTAACAAAGACCTATGAAATCCCGGCGGCTAATTAAAGTCTTGTGTTAATTAGGAGAGATTTTATTAAAGAAAGTACTAGGTGCGATCACAGCAACATCTTCATCACCTTCGAAACGGCGTGAATATTGTGCTGGCGTCGAAACGAGGGAACGGTATATTTCCGAGCGTTCGTATCAACAGGGCAAAACCCGACTAAGTGTCTCCCTCAGCCTTTCGGCAGTGCCATAAAATAGAAAGGTAACCTCAATATTTCCCCTCTCTGTGCTGGGACTTGCTGGCCCATTAAATTCTCCTTCCCATGTGTCATCCAGCACATTTCCACCATGAAATTTTTGTATAATTAAACTTTCTTAATGATTTATAAGCTATAATAATAGCCGTAAGTATTTTTGAGCAGGTTAAACTGACACCCTGTAAGTGCACATGTGGGGCTGACCCTGTTTTAACAGAGTTTTGGATCATTGACTCTCCCGGCTGGAAGAATGAGGGGACGGAGAGGGATGAAGCGAAGAGGGAGACGCGGTTCTGTCATAACTCAGACGCCCACTGACACGTACAGGCTGGGCCTCGTCAGCCGGGGGAGGTGAGGGCCGGTTCAGGCAGACGGCAGGAGAGACAGGGGTCAGGCTGCCCGAGGTGTTTACAGGAAAGCCCAACTCGCCGTCAACGCACCGAGACAAACTAGCAGAGCAGAGTGCACGTCTGACAGAAATACAGCTGCGGAGAGTACACACGATGATAAAACTACCATTATTTGGATGAATGTTAACTACAAACTGCTTCACAACGAATATGACATCCTTATAGGGTCACGCTGGACAGAACATCAATAAATCTGCTTAGGAATTAATCGTGAATATTAAACACCCTAACCGGAAAATGGCACAAGATGCTAAAACATAAAAGTCATGTATTTACATCTAAACACTTACATATTTACATGTTATGTCTGCCTAAGACCACGGCCAGACATAACACTAACAATCTGTTTGTCTTCACAAGGAAAAACAAAAGCAAGAGAAGTAATGAAACAAAAACATTTTATTAACAAAGAAAAAGGCGTGCACTTTAGCCACTCGAGAAGAAAACAAAATACCAAGTCTCTTTGAAACCTCAAGGGAGTTTTATCGCTTGTTTCAGAGTGTACCGGGAGGTCAGGTGTGTGTATGCTTCAACTGCGTATTGTCTGTATATGATTCTAAGTACGTGGGTGTGTACGAAAGAAGCTCTTGCTTATGTGTGTGTGTGTGTGTGTGTGTGTGCGCGTGCATGTGCACTTTCGTCAGTGTCAGGCCAAACCTCCCTTTTTTTCTACGTTGAGACTAGCTGCGGGGCTTTTCAGATGGGCTCTCAGCAGAGACGTTTTGTTTAAACTTTCTGAGGCACTCACCCCATCCTTTCAGTCACAACTCCAAAAGTTGGAGGAGAAAAAAAGGGGGACCAATGGCTAATGAACGTGACGAAACCGCTCGCCTATCAGCTATCTGTTTCTAAAGCTCCGACTAGCCTGCCGAAGGGAAAGAACTCCTGAACCCCCCAAAAATGAGCCTCTGATACCCCTTTTCTCAAAGGAAGTCCAGCACCAGACGGACGAAATTAATGGAAATATATAACAATCTGAAATTAACTTCCCATAGCCACCAGCTACGTTTTAACCAGGAGTTGAGGAGAAGAGAGGGAGAGTGTGAAAGAGAGGCTAAAAAAAAAAAAAAAACCCTATTACGGCTTCACAACCTCCTCACACACACACACACACAAAGTATCTAAAAGAAAAAGAAAAACTTTGTCTTACAAAATTTAAAATTACTATGAAATAGAAAGTTTAAATTCATTTTTAAAAAAGTTCTTTAGTTGCTAAAAATTGGAGTAAAAAATGGTCATGCAAAAAAATAAACAAAAATGGTCAAGCAAAATAAGTTACTTTAGTGTACTATATACTTTGTTACCAAAGCACCAAGAGAGATTTTCATCTTAGAAGTAACAAGTATCTATATGTCCTTTAAAGAGTCCAAAAAGAACTTGGTAATGCTTATTTAATTGATATAAATCACACATACACATATATCCCGAAATGAACTACAATAATAAGCATTCAACTGAATAAAATGTAGCATTGTCGTACAATCCGTTTATTGATGGTTGTCAGTTTGATGCTTATTAGTATACTTAGTTAGTAGTATACTTTCTGATTAGCACAATATATACTATTATGGCCCATTACTAGGGATGTTATTATAGAGAAAGCCCATGTCACTCAAGCACAAAGGGACAAAGTCTGGATTTCGCTAGGAAAGGGATTCAACGTTCAAAATAGGTCAAGAATGACCTTTCCCCCTAATACACCACTTACAGCAGAATTATCTTTTTAACTATTTAACTGCTGTCAGCGATTTGTCAGAGTGTGGCAATTACCAACCACAGCTGAGGACATTCAAGGATAAAAACACTTTATTTATTTAGTTTGCAGCCACAGAAGACATTTATGTGCTGATAAAGGTAAGTGCGAATGCAGTGATTATCTTGTCATTTGTGAATTTTTCCTTCTGTGGTTATAATACTGAGAAGCCAGTTTCTGCCGTTTCCTTTGTTCTTTGTCGTGTTTGACGCCTCTGGATGTGAAGCGCAAAATTCATAGAGTTCGTAAACGGAGATGCATCAATTATAGGAATCATAAAGTATCTTTCATGTTGCTTTTAATTTTCTTTTCGTTTCAGCCGTTAATTCACAACTGTCACGTCAAAACGACTACATGTGTCTACTCTCAATTTCCAAGTATCCGGAACTGCGATACGACATCCGAGGTGCTGACTAACTCACACTCTTGAGTTAAATGTCATCGATGAGTCAAATAAACTCGCAGGGCTATTGTTAGTATGTGTACGTGTGTGAAACACATGTGACCTGAATATGAGACGGCAGGTCAGTTTGAAGGCCTCTGAGGTGGATAAATAAAGTTTGAAAAAATGGCAAAAGAAAGTAACATAGACTAGTGGTGAATCCTCAAGATCACATTAACGTATTTTCTTTGGAACAAAATGTAATAGACACACACACAAAAAAGGTAAGACAACTAGTGAGAAAAACAAGGAAAACAGGCTATGGGGGTAAACTGTCCCGCTCAACTGTTAATGTAGATTGGAAAAGCAAGTAAAGAAATCTCATTCTCCACACACACACCTACACTGCTCTCATCTCCTTTAGTCTATGCAAAAGCAGTTACAAAGGATAAGCAGTGCCCCCTAGTGTTTTTATCAATGCGAAATGAGTCCAAATCAAGAATGTGTCCCCTAAGAGAGAAAAAGAGACAGTGATGAGGGGTAAATCGAGTTTTGGCATCACAGTGGAAAAGCCTGAGGAGGACGAGCTGGAGAGAGGGGGGAGGAAAATGAACAAGAAAAAGGGGGAGAAAATAAGGTAAGAGGTTAAGGAAAGGGGGATGGGGCAGCTGTGGAAGGGTATATAGAGGGATTCTGACACTGTCAAGATAAGAAGTAGACTGTAATGATGCTTTTTTTTTAAGGTATGAGAGAGCAGGCCATATATAAAAGCAAACATCCACCATAGCCAAACACACCGCAAGACTGAAGCTCCCCTTTATATAGAAAGATAGTGACAAAAAGTCGAGCGTAGCCAACACGCAATGCGCAATGAGTGCTTGTCGCTGCTGTTTTGCTGCAAGTGTGCAGCATTAACAACAACAAAAAAACGTCAAACTGCTGCCCACATCTCCACAAAACCAGTGCAAGCCCTTTCTCCAAGTTGTTTGGTCACATTAAGAATCTACTCTCTTATGCGAGTCTGTGTGAGAACAAACTGCTGCTACAGTCGGGGAGAATTAAGTGAAACGTCTAGTTTGTGAATAATAGTGTAAAGCGTGAGAAACTGAGTTTTTAAATGCACACAGGATGTCGAGCTTCAGTTTTGTGGTGAGCGTTTGGCTTTATTTGAGGAATTGCTCAATGAGAAACTTCTAATAGTAGTGTACTTTCAGCCTAACCCAAGCTGATTCAGTCCCATTGCTCATATCAACGTCCCATTTCACTGAGGGCCTACATCTCACATTCATCGAGGTGTAGGTCCCATCTCTGTGACACCTCAATCTGAGTTCAGGTATGTGTGCGCACTTTTATGACCAGCAAAAACCTACAGGCATCCGCAGTGGGAAGCAACACCACACCACCGCCACAGTCGTAAGTCTTAAGATGACATCAAAAGAACACCACGAGCTGTTGATGCTCCCTTTACCATCTCTCCAGTATTTCACACAACCCACCATAATTCACAGCACATAAAACCTTAAAACGGCACATAAAACAGTTCATCTCTTTTCAGTGTCGGCTTCCCGGGCTTAAAAATTAAATATGTTTTACCGCAGGTACATAACTAAAATATAGAGTAAAAAAAAGGGTCTCGTAAAAAATTCAAACAGGATTTGACTACGTGTTCAGAAGCGAGAAGTTCTCGCCTCTCTGCAGGAGCACTGAGGAGACGAGCAGACTTCCACGGTAGGTTCAAATCTATAGGATAATTGGCATTGCTTGGACATGTGATATTATGAATACCCAGAATGCTCTCTTATGACATGTGGAGAGTGAGAAAGTTTGATTCAAAGAGCACACGGTGCTATAAAACATGCTGACGTTCAATCAGTTTTGAAACACACATGGAAGGAAAAGCAGAATGCTGAATGTAAGCGAGAGAGAAATGAGAAGAAAAAAAAAGTACTGAGGAGGTAAAACATCTGAAGTTCATGGAGAAACCGATATCCAACATCCTCTGAAGGTGCAGAGTTCAGTGACATTTGTGAAGTGTAGTGGTTCTCTTTCGGTATAAAGCACTTTCCCAGCTGTTTTTCTTTCTTTCTGGCCTCTTGTTTTCCAGAATATGGAACATTGTTCTTCATTTTCTTTTTTGAATCTCTTTTGAATGTCGTTCCAAATCATCCGGGTCTAATTCAAACCCTTTCCTTAAAGGGTTTAGGTCATGCAAAACTAAAAGTTCTGTCATTATTTACTCACCCTCATGTCGTTCCAAACTTTTTTCTTTTCTTTTTTTACAAAAGTGGAATGTCAATAGTTACCAAAACTGTTTGGTTATCAACATTCTTCAAAATATATATACAGATTTAAAATGGAATGTTTTTTTTGTTTTGTTTTTCACTGTCCATCACAACCAAGCGACTGACAAAATGTCCTTTTGTTCAACACTGTGCGTTTGGTCATAAAAAATCTAGACTAACAAACATGGAATAGATAGCTACTGCTTTATCTGTTATTGTTATTGCTTTATCGTGTCACACGTGATTAGGACACAGTGTAAGGCTTCTAATTATGAAGAAGAGGAGACAAAGCACAAGTGAAAAGAACAAAGAATGTGTGTATAAGAGCAAGAGACGCAGACAGAAAATCAAATGTGAAGGATGGAGGGATGTTGTCCTCCTGGACTAGCCTTAGTCCTGTGTGCAGACCTTGCCGTAGGCTCTAAGGGAGAGAGATGGAAGGAAGGAAAAGCATGTGGAGAGGCAAAAGAGGGATTTGTTTGTTCCTGAGGTCATGTGCGGCACTCCGCAAAAAATCAAGGAGGAAGAGTAGAATGTTGAACTGTGTTAAAGATCACCTGCAAGAGTATACATCTAACAAAGTTTCTCTCTAGGATACGCTCCATTTTACATCTTTTATGCCTTATGTTCTTAATATCTAAAATGGATTATGAAAAATTTCCATTTACCTTTATTTGTAGAAATAAAATGTACTAGGCCTATATAAACATAATGAAACTTTCAAAGCTCAAATTCTTCCTGAAAGATTGCACTACCATACAAAACTATATATATATATATATATATATATATGCAGAAGTCTCTTATGCTCACCAAGGCTGCATTTTATTTTATTAAATAAATGCAAAAACAGTTAAATTGTTATTCTTGTGATGGCAAAGCTGAATTTTCAGCATCATTACTCCAGTCTTCAGTGTCACATGATCCTTCAGAAACCATTCTAATATGCTGATTTGATGCTCAAGGAACATTTCTTATTATTATAATCAATGCTGAAAACAGTTGTGCTGCTTAATATTCTTATGGAAAGCGTGACACTTTTTTCAGCAAATTTTGACGAATAGAAGATTAAAAAGAACATCATTTATCTGAAATAGAATATTTGTAACATTAATAAATGCCTTAATTTACATTAAATGCCTCAATTTAATACATCCTTGCTGAATAAATATATTCATTTAAAAAAAAAAAAACTTACTGAGCCCAAACTTTTGAATGTATATATCGATTCAAGGTTAAAAAAAAGACAACAATAAATACATTAAAGACACTAACTAAAAGACAAGGCAATGCTAACTTTTTAGGTAACAACAACATGCCTGGAAGTACTGTGGCTCATTTCAAGGTTAGAAACCATAGTAAGAGAGAGCAATCTAAATAGATTGAATCAAGTGAATTGTCTGACCAATACAGTCTATGATTCCTGACTCCTATGTTTGATTCAGACTCATTCGCAAATCAGTTTTAATCAATATATTATTTCTCTGTAGTCAGTTGTTCTCTCTCACCACACAAAATATATCAGACATTGTCATCTAAAAAAAACTATACATTCCCCCCATATTGCTGAAGAATCTGCAGCTTCTAAATAGCAGTTTCAGAAAAAGGTGAAAAATAGTCTGAAAAATAAAAATTCAACTGTTTTTAGTGCAAGAAAACCTTGAATAACACCATAAGCAGACATCAGGGAGAGAAAAATGAATAAAATGCAAAAAAAAAAAAAAAAGTATGCGTGTATGACTAAGCTGTAACTCTATAATCGTGTTCCATATACAGTATATATATATATATGTATGCTGTATCTGTAAACCCTGTTCAGTACCCACCCTGAACCGAGGCATGAATACACATCACCTGACCCTTCCCTCGCTCTCGGTTCCCCCTCGGCGCAGCGACTATTAAAATATTGGTGGCAAAGTTTCTTCCTCTCCTCTCTCCCACACTCTTTCCTCCTGCAGGTTGGGGAGGATGCGTTTGAGGTGAACTCTGCATAGCACTATCTCAGGGAAGAAAAAAAAAGTGATCAATGTGGGGAGGCGATGCGAGGTTTCCTAGGACAAGCCAATCAATGCGTGAGAGGAACCTTGCCCAGGGCCCTTATGCAAATGGAGGCACGTCCGGTAACCCCGGGAGCCGACATGTGCGTCAGATCAATGAGGCGCTGCATTAAAAACCTTACAGCTATATCAGATGCCTGCCCACTAAATATGTAATGATGAACCCCTTAAGATTTCACTGTGAGCTCTTTAACAAGCAGAGGAGGCACATGTGTGAAAGCAAAAGGCTCGATCTGAACATCGAGGTAGACGTACGGGATTAAATCGGACACTCGATTGTTGTCGTTTGCTGTGGATGACATATGCAAGCTGGAAAATTTACCATGAATATAGCATCAGACATGGTTATTTGGTTGAAATATCCGAAATGGTACCGTGACATAGACGCTAAACACAACAGAATGCTATAACAACTATATAAAGGCTATTTTACATTAGCATGGGACGAAATGAAGTGTCAAACAGACGTCTGAAATATGTCTGTCAAACCATGACAGGGCTCATCACGGATGTTCAATGGCTTATTGTAATACATAATTGCATATTCTATTAGGCGGTACTCATAGCGATATACATTCACATGCAAATGATTTCGTCCAGATGAACCACACAGAAGATGACAGACAATAAGCAGGAATAACAAACACGTCTATGTCAGCGCAGACGCGTAAACACTGGCGTGCACGCCGCAATCTCGGAGTTACACATCAAATCAAAGCCTCTTCTCACTTCAAAGTGTATTCTGGACACACAGACGCACACATTCCTGGAGCGTGTCTTATCGTCGGTGTGAAGATAGGCTACTCCGCACAGGCGTTTGCTGATAGTTTATTTATAGAAATAGTGAAGCTGGGTGATTTCTCTTATCGTGCGCTCGTTTCGGCGTGAATTTATCCCTCCATCCATGTTTATGCGCTAAACTCTCTGAGCCTGTTAACAAGCAGCGGCTAATTAAGCTTGTGACAGAGAAAAGATGAAGTGGGGGAGGAAAAAATGAGAGAGGGGGGGGGAGAAAGACAGACAGAGAAAGAGTCTGAGTTAAATGCACAAGGTTGACCTCGTATAAATGTGGCGGCCCAGGGATGCACAAAACTACGAAAGTTCAAAATACAACCGTTTTAAGATGCAATACAACAGGAGTAAGACAAAACGGCAAATCAAATTACAATGCATATAAGCGACAACACACACACATAAAAACAAGCAAAAAAAAATAAAAAATTACACCACACACAGCACAAATAAACCATAAATGCAACCAATATAATACAGAAAACTATAGAATTAAGACAGCACAATACAGTGGAAATAAGCCAAGAAGAATTATGCAGATTTTTTTTTTTTTTTATGAAATAGACTATCGCCACAATATAATGGCAACTAGAAAATGAAATCCCAGACAAAATTACACCACAATATAAATTATCCACACCATATCTGATAAAACCACAAAACAGAATTGCTCCACAAAAAAAAGGATGCCACAACAAAACAGAATTAAGAAACCCAACAGCAAATACAAATTAAAACAACGTATATTAGCAACAATTCAAAAAAAAAAACTATTACAACAAAACAAATTACAACAGAACCAAACACGAGCCTTAATACAATGGAAATAAGATGATGTTGTTCCAAACCTGTATGAATTCCTTTCTTCTGCTGAACACAAAGAATATGTTTTGAAGAATATACCAAACAGTTGATGGGCCCCATTGACTTCCATAAAAAAAATAAAAAAATAATACTATGGAAATCAATGAGGCCCATCAACTGTTTGGTGTCGGAAACTGTTTAGTTACCGACATTCTTCAAAATCTCTTCTTTTGTTTTCAGCAGAAGAAAGAAATTGGGTCAGTAAATGATGACAGAATTTTTCATTTTTGGGTGAATCTCTTTAAGGCAAAAAACAAACAAAAAACAGCACATCAGATTAAAACAACAAAGGAACAGAATTACCAATGGAAACAAAATGGAAATAAACCCCAACTCAATGCATATAAGTGGCAATACAACGAATTACACCACATACAACACAAATAAGCCACACTAACGCTATAAAATACACAAAACAATGATAATAAACCATAAAACAATGGATACAAGTCAGAACACCATGAAAACATGCTACAGAAGCACTACGAAAGTAAGCCACAATACAATGGCAATGAGCCACAACACAACAGAATTAGCAAAGCCAACCAAACTTGAAAATTAAAGCCAAAACATACTAAAATGGAAATAGGCCACAAACCACAAAACAACAGAATTACTCTACAACACAATGTGTTATTTATGCCATAACACAAAAGAATGAATAAAGCAAAGGAAATGTGCTACAACACAATTATGCTATAAGCAAAATACAAAATACAACACAAGATAACGACACCACAAAACAACATAACTGCCTTACAACACAACAGGAATAAGCTCCATTGTTGTGCTTTGGAATATGACATTGTGAAATATTGAAGTAGATGTGTGTGAAAAGAGTTGATCATAAGACTGTTCTTCTTTGTGATACTTAGCAGATACATTGTCTATACTGTCTTTATATAGCCAATACAAGGCAGCTACTATTTTCATTTTACCAAGGTGCCATATGTTTAATATAATGTTCTCTTGAGTAATGAACAGACATACTCATAAAAACGTCTCACAACATTTACTGAGCAGCATCAAAACTCGTTTAACCCAAAACAGCTGACACACACTTTTCCTTCATGATAAACATAATATTATCATATTATTATCGCTACCATATTCATGTACTGTACAATGGTATTTACATGGTACTTAAAAAAAAAAAAATCCATGAAACAGATCTGGTGTGTATGAAGACAGTGTGCCTGAAAGCTACAGTAATTACTCTAAGCACACACAGAACTCCACCCCCTCTGTGACCCTGTTTCAGCGTAACACACCTGGACGGCAAATTGATATCAATTAAAAGCCGAATGCAGACGGGTTTCCAATCTCCAACAACAATCTGTGCATGCTAGATTGCTCGTCATCTTCTAAAAACAAACAGAAATTAATGACAAAATGAGCCGGAAATACATAAATAAGCCACTGACGAACTGTAGTCAAAGCTCTCTCTCTGGTGAATCCCTCACAACAGAAGTCCAGGAGGGAAAAGATTGGGTCTGAAACGGCCCGTCATAAATCAAATAAATTAATAAATAAATAAATACCAGAAAATGGCACAAACAGGCAGATAAAGAAAACAATGCCTGGGAGGAGGTAAAGAGGAAGACGACAATGCACAGTGGGGGAAATCTTTTACAATGTTGATTGTCAGGATCTCTTTTCAAGCTAGAGAAATGAGCCACACACAGGTAGAGTGAAGGGTCTGGGAAGACTGTGTGTTGTTAATCAGGAGAATTCTGCAACAATGCAGTGGTTCGAAGAAAGCCTTGGTCTGTGGTGTAAATCATCCATTCAGGACTTAAGCCTAATTCACCATCACACACTGATAGACCTGATCAACAGCGTTCAAACAAATATCAACAAGTCTGAGCTTCAAGCGAAGGCATCATATTAATCCTAGTTAAATAATTGAATTAATCTTAATTAGTTACATTTTTCCATTAAATAAAATGAATGAAGACTTTGTGTACTGGTATGATTAACTTCATCCACTTTTTAATTTATAAACAGACTACCATTCAAAAGTTTGGAGTCAGTAACACTTTTTGTTTTAAAAAAAATAATGCTTGTATTCAGAAAGAAGCATCAATCTGATCTGACCTGAACCCTACAGAAAATGAGTGGGCTGAACTGAAGAGAAGAAGCACCAATATGGAGCTGGGAATCTGAAGGATCTGGAGAGATTCTGTAGGGAGGAATGGTCTCTGATCTATTGTCAGGTGTTCTCCAAACTCATCAGGCATTATAGGAGAAAATCAGAGCTATTATCTTGGTAAAAGGAGGTTGCAAAAAGTATTTAATAAAAGGGTGCCGATAATTATGGCTAACATGTTTTGGAGAAAAGCATTTATTTCATAATGTGAAATAATTTAAATTATTTTGCTTCAATGAAAGGTCAAATTTTTGTGAATTTTTTATCAAAAGGATAAACAATGCAGATTTATTTTTGCAGACATTTTGATCATGGGGTCACCAGGGGTGCCAATAATTCTGACCACAACTGTATATTGTAAAGCAGAGACCGTATATTGACACTACACCCAAGGCTAGACCTTTCAAAAGATGTAAAATGTGTTAACATAATTGATATTTTTAGACAGTAGTCTATATAGTAAATGTAAACACAGGTAAACAAAGTGACGTCAAGTCAAGTCCGAATAAGGTGGGTCAATGCGCTTCAAGAAGTGAATTAATGTTCAGCATATTAGAATGATTTCTGAAGGATCATGTGACACTGAAGACTGGGATAATGATGCTGTAAAATCAGCTTTGTCAGTACAAGAATAAATTGCATTTTAAAATATATTAAAACAGAAACAGTTATTAAAAACTTCCAATATTACTATTACAGTATTTTTTATTAAATTTTTTCAAATAAATGCAGCCTTGATGAGCATAAGAACTTCTTTTAAAAACATTTTAAGAAATCTTGCAAATCGCAAACCTTTGAACGGTAGTGTATATTGTAGTAAAGTATATATAATTTGAAGGAAAAGTCTATTTTTTAGGGCTGTCGACTGTGTTAATTTATTGTGGTTTTACAAATAAATCACTCAAATCACAATAAATAATTAATTGACTTGTCCTCCAGACAAATTTCCACTATTAAATAAATAGATACTCTAATATTGAATGCAGGGCTGGACAGAAATCTCTGCAATTGTGATTATTCATATTTCATATCATTCTGCAGCAAGTGAATCAGCAAGATATCAGACCCATTTGTCCAAGCAGAAGGTTTTACAGACAGCAGAGCTGTTTAAGACCGCAGTCTTAAAGTATCAAGACAAACCAGCATAACATAAACGCTAGAAACGAAAGACAGCATAAGAACAAATAGGAAAGCTTGTAAGAAAGCTTGTATTCTAGAGTACGATTGCCTTCCACAGGCCAAGATTCATAATTCAGGTAAAGAAGAGAAACCAAATCCTTGGTGTCTAGATTGCAATACCTCAGAGTCAAGTGGATATATAGAAACTGAGCTCTGATGCATCTCCATCCTTTTCACCACACTGGCCGTACAAGTAAAAATGTATAGTGATGCTCTTTAGCCAAGACTATATTTACATTGTAACAACCTCTAATACCTTATTACTTGTTACTTGCAGTTGAAGTGTTTAAGTTGGGAATTATTCTGGTAGTTCGGATCTCTTGGTTGTTTTTTATCCAACATCGCTCCTATGATGAGAAGAACCATGAGCATTCTATCCTTTTTAGGGTCACATCTTATGACATCACATCCTGTTTTTGGTTTGTTTAGATGTCTTTGGTCCATGTTGGAGTCGAATCGCACCAGAGTTCATTTGGAAGTGGTGGGTCTCGATTCGCTTGTTTGGTGCGGCAAGGGCTTGGATGCCAGCAGTCACACATATTCAAATGAACCGCACAGAGCAATCGCAACACAGTTCATGTTCATCAAACCAAACCTGCCAAGTGTGAACACACACTTAGACTCTGATACACACACATACAGGTCTATGCTACACAACACACAATGACACGTACATTTCATCCATTTGTTTCATCAAAGCTGTGGGCAACCACACACTGGTGCAATGGGAGGCAGATGTACGTTTGCATAACTCATTACATAATGCGCCCCATCTTCTCCAATCCGGCTGCTCTATTCTCTGGCAGGGAGTCAGGAAGGTTACGCGGAGCTGAGCTCTGCCCTGATGGCTGCTCCCACAGGCCTCCAGCTAGACTCACAGATGAAAGCAAGCACTGGAGAAGCCAATGCAGCAATCAAACAAGATCACATGGAGAAAGAAGAGAAAATGGGACAGGTATGATCAGGTGAGATGAATGGTTTACAACTGATTTTGATCCAGGACTCAGATTTCACACTAAACATCAAGTGGCGAGCCAACACGGTACCACAGCTGTTTATTAAACAAAATAGAGGTAGGCATGAAACAGAAGTTGCGATCATATTTGTGATATATATCTGAATGAAACAGCTTCCCGAAAGAGAAAAAAAAAAAAAAAAATTGTAGAGCTGGACTTGATTTTGTCCATCGGGAATTTATTGGATCATTGTTGTTTGCATTTGCTGTGATCTCAAGTGAGTTGTCCCACCCTCGTGAAAGTAACGCCATCAGAGAAGAGATGAGATGTCGTTGCAAGTGGGAAGGGAAGTTGTTTTGATTAAAGAATAGGGGGCATATTATTATTTTTTTAAATAATGATGTGCACAGATAAATAATTTATAATGGTGGCTTTTTAAACAGAAATGTCCTGAGATTCTGAAGTGTACATTTTGCTAGTCCATGGGCAAAGAGGATTGTAAGGAGTAAAAAAAAAAAAAAAATGTGTAGAACAGTTAATGGTTCTCGTCGATGTGGACGGAACAACACGCTAAATTACTTTTTGCTGTCGTTTAAGCAAGTGCACATATTTTTTCAATGTGCCTCAACACTGTGACAAAACATAAAATGTGAAATTGACAGCCCAATCAGTGTAGTCCGATTCCCGAATGAATGACTCTTAAGAGTCTGATCTTTTAGTGACTCAAACACATCCTTTATAATGAGTGTAGTTCGATTCCAGAACAAATGATTAAAAGGATTCAGATCTTTTAAGTTAATCAAATGCTTTCTGCACAACTAATGTAGTCCGATTCCCTAACAAATGACTCTGATGAGTCTGTTCTTTTAGTGAATCAAACACACACAGAACAACATAGTTTGATATCTGAATGAATGACTTTAATGAGTTGGTCCTTTTTAGTGAATCAAGAATGTTTGGGTTATAGCATGTGAGACTTAAATCAGTGGAGTTGCTGTTTGTTTATGATGACGTGGTTAAAGATGGACATTATGCATTTAATTTGTATAATAATGTTGTGTAATATATAGTTTTGATAATGAAACTGTTAAGTAACCAGAATCTTTAAGAGGAATCAGAACCAAAGTCATTTGGGTTCAATTCTTTGCGTTTACCATTACTTATCATAGATCAATGAACACCAGCCACAGGTCAATGTCAACATGATGGACGTAGTACATGTAAATCCGGTAATGTATTCATACTACATACCTTCAAACTTACAGCAAATACTTCATTAATGGTTGAGAAGTTCAATCACATCCAGTGCATACTATAAGGCAACATGAATTCAGAGCAAGAAGAGGGAAAGACATAGAAACTCAGAATGTATGGCACAGATATGACAAGAAACAGACTGTTGAAACAGAAACACATAGATGTGAGTCCTGGCATAAAGCTATCCAACATTGCACTCTTACTTAAAAGCACACTTTGATGTATCTGTAATTACTACATACTGCCTTCGAAAAGAAATCGAATTTCAATGAAAAGAAAGAGGGAGAGAGAGCCAACATGCTGAAGACATTAATCGGACTGTGTTTGATGTGCCTGATCAGAAACCTGTTCGTTAAGAGTTAAAGGGAGCATTAATTAAGCCACAGACGGCCTGTTTTCAAGCAATCTGTTATGACAAGCTAAAATCTTGGCCTTTAATTTCTTCACCTTGAGCCATTACTTAAGACATATTTACAAGTCACTTGCACGGGCCCGGCCCTCTCATTAAATAGTATTACTGCCAAAGAAGGGGTGTACAGATTATTTTTTAGAGTGCTAGTCAGTACATTAAAATGAAAATAAGTCAATAATAATAAAGAGATAAATACTGAACATTTGATTCAAGTTTAACTTGAGGAGTTACACCGTGTCCTAATCAGAAGTGGCACGATGGCGCGACACGCGACAGAAGGTATCTTTTCCATGATAATGAGTTTTTATCCAAACCAGCCACAACAGCGATACACAACGAGTGTCAGGAGATTCTATTTCTGTAACATAGTTATTTAATGTAAAAAATAAAATAAAATACAATAAATTATTGTGAGCTTGAATATAATTTTGCATGACCTTTATAGACATACTGAAAGCAACAATAATTCACCTCGAATCTTGAAAATAAATTAAAAGAACTAAGCAAACTAAAAGTGAAAAATAAATTAAGAATTAAAAAAATTATTTTGTCCCGTCTCGTAGTCGTGTCGCATTTGGTGTGGACAGTCAGATTGTTTGAAGCTGTTATCTTATCGCATTATGTCTGGTTAAGATATGGAGTTATAGGTGCATCTACCAAACTATAAAAAAAATAAGTATGTCAAGCAGCTAAAATGATTAATCAACTTTAACTTGGGATGTTATGCATGATCATTCATAATATCTATACAGATGATCTGTGCTTGATGGCAAAGTTATTTTCAGATAGTTTATCAGAATTTACCTGCCACTCCATACCAGAAACAACTGAACCAATGAAAGGCATGAGCATGGTTTGTATAAGAAATAGTCTGTTTAAGTGAGCATTCTGCTGGTGTGTGGGTTTGAAAGCGAGGGAGGGGAAAAAACAGGGATGCATCAGAGAAAGACGGCTAAACAGATCTCTGGAGGAAGACCGCCATGCCTCCACCAGCGAGGGGCTGTCACGGCCACAACGCCACATAAATATTTAACAGTTATATTCAAATTACAAAACACAGAGTCTCCTGCCTCAGATAAAAACACATATTCCTGGAATTATCAGAGGAATGCTAAGTCGCGGCCATCCACTCCACCCTCCCTTCTCTCTCTCTCTCTCTCTCTAAGAAAAGTGGGACGGTTTCATGAAAAGTGCTTTCATGAAGGTGTAGGAGTGTGTGTGGAAGAAAGCAAAGAAAGTGTGAGTTTATGTTAGGTCAAAGGTTAGACAGAGTGCTCTGTCCTTACAATACGCATACCTAGACTAGTAGAAACTCTGACAAGATACCTGACCCTTGACCCCAGAGGTGATGTAACACAGGGTACATAGCTGAAAACTTCACAATGTTAAGGTAAAAGGTTAGTTCATCAAAATTGAAAATGTGGTCATCATTTATTTCCCCTTGTGTCTTTCGAAACATGTATGAATGACTTTTTTTCCATGAGAATACAAAAGAGGAAAATCTGAATAATCTCTGCAATTATGAAAATAATGAAAGCAAGGACAATGTACAGGAACACTGTAAAAGTAGCTAATAATAAGACTATATTCCAAGTCTTCTAAAATCATACAATGTGCGAGAAACAGACCAAAACATTATTCGCTAGAAATCTCAAAAATAGTTTGTGCTGAGTTTAGATCGACCATGTGGAACAACCAATGGCTTTCGCCATCAGTGACTTCAAACCTGGCAGCGTATTTCAGAATATTCGGCAGGATGAAATATTTGTTGAGAAGAAAAAGGGTTAAATCTGAAGCCACCAAGAACCCTTAAAAATCCAGGGTAACACTTTATTTAACAGTGCACCAGTTACATGTAGCATACTTACTAGAGTAATAACAGTAAATTATGCATAATTACAAGTAACTAACCCTAAACCAAACCCCAACGCTAATTATGTAGTTAGTATATGTAGTTAAAAAATAACCCTCACTACCTTAAATGTATAATTAATACACAGTAAAAAGGACACCTTATAATAAAGTGTAACCGAATCTAGTGGCACAAATTTCCATACATACTATAAAATGTATCTGGAGTCTCTAGAAAGCGGTTCACAGCCGAGGAGAGCAACGCTCTCGTCAGGGACGTTGGGGATGGAGAAACACACCCAAATTAACTTCGGTTAAACAGGCGTATGATAATTTAGGTAAATGTGTAAGCTAGATGTATGCTTTTATAATAAACTATCTATCTATCTATCTATCTATCTATCTATCTATCTATCTATCTATCTATCTATCTATCTATCTATCTATCTATCTATCTATCTATCTATCTATCTATCTATCTATCTATCTATCTATCTATCGTAATAATGTATGATTTGCAAAAATGAAAACTGCTGCTTCTGTGTAGATGAGAGAATCAAAGTGTATGCGCGTTGTGCACACGCTACATTGATTATGGCCAAGCATGCGCCCTTAAAATAGCATATGAATAACATGCGCAACATGCCACTGACTTTAAACTAGGTTTTTTCGGTCAATGGCGGAATTGTTTTCTAAACCTGCAAAATAGCATGAAGGAACGTTTGTGCCGGAACACGCCTCCTCTTTGCGCTGAACCGCCCACAGGAGCGCAAGTGTATTTCTTAGTTAACCGACGTGCGTCTCTGGAGGGAAAAGTCCGCTGTGCGCGGGTGCAAAATAGGAATGATACATGCGCCGGTGTACAAAGTCAATTGCGCTGGATGCAAGATAGGGCCCTTAGAGTGAGAGAAAACTATAACCATCTTTGAACAGGCTACGGTAAAGAAAATTACAAATTCAATGGATGGGAGGCTTATGAAAGGCCCTAAAAATAAGGATGCCTATATAGGCCACCACATTTTTTTAAATGCCCAAAATATTATTAGATTACAATTAATTAGTATATGTGTTTTTTTTTTTTACCATTTTACCATTAAATCTAGTTGCCTAATAATTGCAAAAATTAATATAAAAAGAAAGAAAGAAAAAAACCTTTTACCATTCACATAAAACAGAGAGGCTGTATTATTAAGTCCAACGAGGGACTAAGTAAGATTCAAATGTGTATCTTCTGTCTTTCTGACTTTAACATGTACTCTGCCCTTCTATCAAGATATTTATTTCTTTTCTCTCAGGGTCTGATGTTATGCCTACATGTCTACATGCTTTAACAGAGCTGTAGTTTTGCAGTTTTTCATTCTTCCTTCGTCCCTCCCTCCCACTCAAGGAAGTGAATAGTGCCTTAGGACAAGGATGAACTGGATTGTTTACAAAAGCAGCACTTTCTCAAAGAAACTAAGCGTTATTTATTTTTAATCATTTTGCTGTTTTTTTTTTTTTTGCTGCTTTTCCCACTGGTGGAGAAAAATGTGTGTGTTGAGGTGGTGGAGGGGAAGGGATTTCATAATAATAACCGCCAACAATTACTTACCAAATTCACGTATGACAAGCCGCCATAGCTGTGTGCCACGATGAAGACGTTTTTCGCGAGTGATTTAGAGATGAAGTGGTCCCACACATAAAGTGTGTGTTCCTCCGGAGAGCTGTTTTCCTGCAAAGTCAGAGTGAGAATAATTTGAGTTAAAGGCTACATTAAATGAGAAATAAAATTTTCCTTGATATTTCAAAATACGAGCTCAGAAAACACTTTCAAAACTGAAACTTCTCCTGTCCAAAAAAAAAAACTTTGGATTAAATGAAATTATTGAAATCAATGTGCAAAAAAGCTTTTTCGCAGCCTACTGACATCAGACAGATACATTAACACATGACCACCCACATTTACTTGTTCATAGCACCTATTTACAAAAACATGAGGACAGATAAATTATATGACAAAAACTATGTGGACACCCCATTTAATTAACTAAAAAATTAGATAGTAAATAGATTATAGGATATATTTTATTAAAGTATATTTTGTCTTTATAAAACAAAATAAAAAAGCTTTGACCTCTTTAAGTTAGAGACTGCCTGAAGATGTGCACCCAATAAACTCACATACAGCCACATTCACTCAGTTAAATTTATCTTAATCAATGAGTCTTGCATACTGCGAATGCCTCCGATGCAAAACTCAATAGATTGTGTGACGTCAAGTTTATATCTTAATTTGTACCCCACTGACTGATCAATACGGCCTCTATACGAGCGATAAACACATAATCGGCCTACATGGGAAGGTCACACAAGCAGGGCACAAACACAACACTCGTAATTAACACTGGCCTGGGGTTATAACGCTCTACGAATGCGAGACGAGAGAGAGAGAGAGAGAGAGAGAGAGAGAGAGAGAGAGAGAGAGAGAGAGAGAAAGAGAGAGAGAGAGAGAGAGAGAGAGAGAGAGAGAAGAGAGAGAGAGAGAGAGAGAGAGAGAGAGAGAGAGAGAGAGAGAGAGAGAGAGAGAGAGAGAGAGAGAGAGAGAGAGAGAGAGAGAGAGAGAGAGAGAGAGAGAGAGAGAGAGAGAGAGAGAGAGAGAGAGAGAGAGAGAAGAAAAAGGGCATTCATTCACTGGCGCATGCAACATCGATCTGTGTGTTTGTTTGCAAATGCGGCAATCGTTTAAATGCAGAATAACAACTAAATTAGAGAAAAATTGCTAGCAACAAGTGAGTGAACGTGGGTGTCGGTGACATAAAACGACAAATGTGGCATCGGCAGCCACACAGCTGCGTAATATAAAGAGCCCGGCCTTGTCGTAATCCGCCTCTGAAACTTTGCAGCCATGCCCCGCGTTTAGCCTTTTTCTCATGATCTTGCATCAGCTCTCCCACATTGATTAGCTTTTTGAAAAGCACAATAATAAGTGAATTAGAGCTGAAGGAGCTGGCAGGAGGGAAGAGATTTCCTGTCACTGAGATGGCTTGTGTTGGCGAGGGGACACAAATATGAAAGTAAATAAACAGGCTGGTGGGAGTGGGGGGGGGGTTACGGCGTGATGCAACTGGCGGAAAGCGCTGAGCCCAGATCTCCTTGGACGGCTGGGCGGTGGGTGCAGGGCGGTGAAAACGGGGATGATTTTCTCTCACAGTCTTAGACATCAAAGCTTTTTTGAAGAACCAAAGCTGAGTCATCATCGCAGTGCAGCGCATTTCATATTCATAAAGCTCTCTGCACGCACACGAGCAAGCATGGACACACGGGCACAAAGAAGTGTAGTGGCCAGTAATTCGTTTTTATACCCTCACTTAATAAACGGCCCTGGTCCTTATTGTACACATTTAATCAGTTCATGATATTCTAAAGAAAAAAAGAATGTTTGCAAGCATTCTTCAAAATGTAAGAACTTTTTCTACCTCTTAAACAACCTCTTTTTTTTATTGTGCTGATGTAACCAAGGCCGTGCGGGCAGGGGAAAGCAACAAGCTAGGGTGTTTTTATTTTTTACATTTTGGAAAGTAAGTTCTGCTTGCCCGTGTCTATGCTCTATGGTAAAGTCTCTATGCTAGCTAAATAAAAAAGGTAAAATAGTATTAAGAAATTACAAAGCTGTTTTATTTTAATTGCAATGTTCACAACTAGCGCTGGGCAACAGTTAATCACATCCATAATAAAAGTTTGTGATTACATAATATATGTGTGTGTACTGTGTATAATTATTTTGTATATATAAATACACACACATATGCATGTATATATTTAAGAAATATTTGCATGTATATAATCTATATTATATATAAATATAAAATATTTTATTTGTAAATAACACATTTTTCTTAAATATATACATGCATGTGTGTGTACTGTGTATATATATATATATATATAAAACATAATTATACACAGTACACACACATATATTATGTAAACACAAACTTGTATTTTGGATGCCCCAGCACTATTCACGTTTATTTTTTAAAGATGTAGTGGGGGGAAAATGATATATATCATTTTGACAAAATGCCTGGATGCTGGCAGATGAGTGCTAGTTTATATATATATATATATATATATATATATATATATATATATATATATATATATATATATATATATATATATATATATATTTTTTTTTTTTTTTTTTTTTTTTTTTTATCAAAAATTTTAAAATATCACAGCGTAAATAGTAGTATGATAGTTATGATAGCAAACTACTCATACTCATACACTACTCATACTCTTAATAATATCTCTTTTCACAATCTGATATTGATCAGTACCGAATCTATAAATTACAACTGCAATTTCAAGTTGTCATTATAGATTAATGTGCATCTTGGAAGGTTATGTTATGGTGAAGCAAACAGAAGACTGACCGTTAGGTTGTTCTGTCCGTGCATAAGTGTGTGTGAGTGTATTTCAATAAATGAAATCTCCACTGTTGCACAAGGGTGATGCCACATAAAACCAGGTAACGTCCCCTTCCCTTATCAACCCAGCACAGAGTCTGACACCTGGACCACACACATACGCAAACACACTCACAGACCACCGCCTCCCTCCAAACCTTCCCCTATGATTGACTACCTCCTCTGATAGAGCCCACACTTATCTAAACAGCATTTGCATATTTGTGTAATTATTTCCTAGGGTTAATTAGCTCCTGCGAAACAATATGCCCATAGAGACCAGTTCCTAGTGACAGGTTCACCCTCTCTCTCTCTTTCTCTCTCGCTGTCAGCCTTCATCTCGTCCATGCATGTGCAAGACCTAGAAGACTCCCAGAGTGAGCAGACCAGTTGCTCATGTCTCAGTGTTATTGTGTATGCATGGATATTAACTTTTCTTTATTAAAAATAAGTGTGTACTTTCTGCATTGCTAACGTCAACAAAGGTAATTGCAAAAATATTGACAAGTTCTTGTCTCCCATTGGGTGGACAAACTGAAACCCAACTTATGAATGCCTTACTTATAAATGACTGTTCATATTACCTTAGGATTTAAAGTCCTCCTGTGGTGAAAATCAAGATTTTAATGTTGTTTATATGTCTATGTGGTGTTTTTAATATGCTTTAAGACAAACCAAGTGCAAATTTATAAGTCAGCACGATTGCTGAGTATTTTCTCCTTAAAATTGCAGTGAACCAAAGACAGTCTCAAAAACACAGTTTGAAATCATTGGTGTTTCTGACATCACAAACTACCTTGTAACCAATCACGACAACGAGTGATCGTCAACAGGTGAATCTCTGAGCTGGTCTGAGTGAGTGGAGGCGGGGATAATTTCCATATTCATAAAACAGCGTATACTAAATGAGGCAATGATGTAGAGTTACATTCAAGCTATTTTAAGGCAAAGTTTTTTTGTTTTTTTTTTGTTTTCAAGGAACAAATGTTTAAATGTGTAATTTTAGTGATCAAAGATGAGTTTTAAGGGATACAATTATTGACTACATGGGGACTTTAAAAATATAATATATTAAAATTACATTAAAGCTTTACAGTGTATAGGAAATAATTGTTTTATTAATTTATTGATTAATTGATCGTAATGTAATTGGTTACCCCTGCATTCTCATTTCTCTAATTAATATATTTAGCTTTTTCAATCAACTTAAAGGGATCACCCAAAAAATAAAATCAAAATGTCATTAATTAGGACTAAACCTCTCAATTAATGTGGATTAGTTTTACAATCTCTGAACTTTTTGAAGCGTAAAAGTGATAGTTGTGTAGCTGTATATGGAGGGACAGAAAGCTCTAAGATTTCATCCAAAAGATCTTCATTTGTTTTCCTAAGATGAACGGAAGTCTTACAGGTTTGGAATGACATGAGGGTGAGTAATTATTTACCTAATTTTCATTTTTGGGTTAACTAACCCTTTCAATTATGCAGTCCTATTGTATGACAAATGAATAAAAATTAATTTCAAGTAGTATCTAAATTAGTATAATAAATACTTCATGCAATAAAAAAAAAAGTCACACTGTAGGACACTGTTACACTGCACAACTTTTTAAGCTGTTAAACTATATTAACACATTGTTTCCAACAGCCGCCTTCGTGTTAGTTTCAAGACAAATACATAAACCGTTTTGTGCCTATTTAAAGCAGAAAATCTCTCTTTCTTTTATGCAGAGGCATCACAGTTCAAGACTGAGAAAATGAACATGGAAGCGATCCACATAAACATTCAGTGTTTTCACTGGCTGTTTGGAACAGCATAATACAATGCTACTGTACTTTTATTAAATAGTACATATACTGTGCATTGTATGCAATTTTCCATATGCAAACAATATGCAAACTTACTACAGTGCCAAAACGTATTTGCTTCCACAATGCATTGAGCTCATTTGGACCTCCTACTTCCATTGTGATGAATTAACAAGGTAATTATAATTAATAATAAACATTTATATTACTATTTCACTTTTCACACACAGAAGTAATGTCCGCCACAATTTTTGGATTGTATTTTTTGACAATTTTAAATGAATATGTTATTCAAGCAAGCCATTTGTTTTACATAGAATAATGTTAATCCACTAAAATCATGTTTTAGTCATAACTTTTTGTATAATTATTAAAAAAAAATAAAACTATCTATTCACATGGACTACAGTTTCTTCAAACGGTTTTACCTCAGCACAACAAACAGAGTCCGCATTTGAAGTGGCTCTGGAGGTGGACACTGGTCCTTAAATGTTCAGTAAGCGATTTCTGAGAAATGCGGTTGAAAGTGGATTGGACTGAGCACCAAAACACACTTGTAGCCAATCAGCAGTAGGGGGCGTATGCACTCAAGATGGGGGAGGAGAAAGAGTGGAGCAGGATGGAGATTTGAAGAAAGACTGTAGAAAGAGAGATGGCTGAGAGACATTACAAAAATTGAAAAGGTAAGAGAAATATCCGTGGGAAAAAAAGGGTTATGATCAGGGACGAGCTTTAGGACCCACGTTAATATTAGAAAAGCTTTCAAGCGCTGGAGAAACCTAAGCGGGAAGGCCTGAAACGGACACAGAGGTTGCGTTGTTTCTGTTCCATATGTGAGTAACATTAGCTTTGCTAAGTTTTACAGAACCAAGATATGATGTATTTGTAATTTTAGAAACAGATCATAACAAATCATTTTTTGTCTGGAGCTGCTGTGCTGCTGGCGAACAACAACAAACTCTTGCTGGTATGTACGGTTGTGTTCTGCATATTAATTTTTTGTTAATTCGTTCATCATCTTCACTTTATTTTTTGCGAAGCATTATTTTGCTTCGCTTCAGCTATGATAAAGAAACATCCAGGCGGAACAATAAAGGGAGAGGTGTGTTTGTTTGGGTTGATTTCAAATATCAAGTGTTTCTCAGAAATCGCTTACTGCACCTTTAATGGACATATACTGTTATAATAGACCACTCGTTAGCCGCTTTTCAACCGTTGGACCGAACTGTTCTCTTTGCTTAACCATCCCATTCCGTGTTGATCCGGCCCAGCCGGTACGGATATGATTTTATTTTCCACTGTGGGGCTGATAACGGCCGCTCTTTGCAATGTAATACAAATGCATTGGTATATCAAGAGTTAACAGACAATACAAGATGTAAATAGTGACTTTTAAGGAGGATGATCAGATATTTCTTTTAATTTATCATTAATTTGCGTTTACGTCACTCAAATAGCGCGCTTAGCCAGCTACAGAGAAGTTACAAATCCTGAAAATTGAATACAATGTTTGATGAATAGAAATGTAATGAATAGAAAAGAACAGTATTTATTTGAAATAGAGATCTTTTGAAACAATGTAAAACTTTTGATGAATTTAATGTGTCCTTGCTGAATAAAAGTTTTTTTTT